>NW_026061471.1:0-20000 GCF_024217435.2 Syngnathus scovelli
GCAGATTTTTGCCCGGGCTTTGTTTACCGAGGCGGCCGGTACCTCCGTCTGCCTTGGATGGACCGCATCCGCAGATTTTCGTCCGGCCTTAGCTTAAGGAGACGGCCGTTGCCTCCGATCCTCCGGGCTAGAGCCGGGTGAGGTCGTCTCGAACCACGTGCCTGAAGGCCGCCTCGCGCCGGATTCGGCCCCGCTCATTCGTCGGAGTGACCGCCCGACGCGGGCATCGCTAGATTAGCCGTGGCCCCGATCCTTCCCCATCGACAGCCTTTCGCCCCCTGTACTCCGGCCTGTTAGTAAGGCGGCCGGTACCCCCTTTCTTGGATGAGCCAGAATCCTTGACGGACCGTTCGCAGATTTTTGCCCGGCCTGTGTTTAAGGAGGCGGCCGGTACCTCCTTCCTTGGATGACCCACTACCCTTGACGGGCCCATTCGCAGATTTTTGCCCGGCCTGTTAATAGAGGCGGCCGGTACCCCCTTTCTTGGATGACCTACTACCCTTGACGGGCCATTCGCAGATTTTTGCCCGGCCTGTGTTTAAGGAGGCGGCCGGTACCTCCTTCCTTGGATGACCCACTACCCTTGACGGGCCCATTCGCAGATTTTTGCCCGGCCTGTTAATAGAGGCGGCCGGTACCCCCCTTTCTTGGATGACCTACTACCCTTGACGGGCCATTCGCAGATTTTTGCCCGGCCTGTGTTTAAGGAGGCGGCCGGTACCTCCTTCCTTGGATGACCCACTACCCTTGACGGGCCCATTCGCAGATTTTTGCCCGGCCTGTTAATAGAGGCGGCCGGTACCCCCTTTCTTGGATGACCTACTACCCTTGACGGGCCATTCGCAGATTTTTGCCCGGCCTGTGTTTAAGGAGGCGGCCGGTACCTCCTTCCTTGGATGACCTTCTACCCTTGACGGGCCATTCGTGGATTTTTGCCCGGCCTGTGTTTAGGGAGGCGACCGGTCCTCCGTAACTTGATCGGATTTCCCTTCCGGCCTGAGTTTATGGAGGCGGCCGGTCCTCCGTAGCTTGATTGGATTTCCCTTCCGGCCTGTGTTTATGGAGGCGGCCGGTCCTCCGTAGCTTGATTGGATTTCCCTTCCGGCCTGAGTTTATGGAGGCGGCCGGTCCTCCGTAGCTTGATCGGATTTCCCTTCCAGCCTGTGTTTAAGGAGGCGGCTGGTCCTCCCCGGTCGGTTGCCAAGCGACCGGGACCCGCAAGTGGGCAGGAACCGTCCACCCAACGCCGGCGAGCCGGGGCCGGTGGGGGCCCTACCAAGGCGGGTCTAACTTCAGGCGGTGCAAACGGGGGAGGGGGGTAAGGACGGCTGCCGGGAGCAGACAGCCGTCCCCGGGAGGGGGTAGTAGCTTCGCGGCGGCCGCCGGGAGCAGACGGCCGTCCGCGGATTCTGCCAATGCCTGTAGGACTTTGAATATTTCACAGCCGTGCTGTGGCACTTAGAAAATTTTTCAGAGATGTGGCACTTAGAAAGTTTTTCAGAGATGTGGCACTTAGAAATTTTTTCAGAGATGTGGCACTTAGAAATTTTTTGAGAGATGTGGCACTTAGAAATTTTTTGAGAGATGTGGCACTTTGAAAATTTTTGAGAAATGTGGCACTTAGAAAATTTTCTCTCTCTCTCTCTGGAAGTGCCGTGCCTTCTTCAGTTCTGCTATCCGAGCAGGGGACGCTTGCTGGCGGCCGTTACCAGCGCTCGGACCAGGCCCAATTGATTTGCATGGAAAACAATTGCGTCCCCCATGCTCGTTCTGACTATATTTTGCGAAAGGGGGGTAAAGTGATGAGTACACTAAGTGGGGGGACCAACCCATGTACTCTAGAAAAAGTACATGGGTTGACAAAAGACCAGTTGGTAATGCACCCCTGGTACCCCAACCCCTGGTACCTTTAGGCACTTAGAAAAAATTTCGCCCAAATTTGGAGGTCGCTCCAGGGGAAGAGGCCGAATTTTCGCCTATTACGGCCGACCGCGGGAACCAGCCGAGGCGGACGCTTTTCGGCGCAAGAGCCGTTGGCACTTAGAAAATATTCGCTAAACTTCAAAGGACCTCCAGGGGAAGAGGCCGAATTGTCACTTTTTCTGGCCGACATCGGGAACCAGCCGAGTCGGACTCTTTACGGCGGAGCAGCCGTTGGCACTTAGAAAATATTCGCCAAACTCGGCCGGACTTCCAGGGGAAGAGGCCGAATTGTCACTTGTTCTGCCCGACATCGGGAACCAGCCGAGTCGGACACTTTAAGGCGGAGCAGCCGTTGGCACTTAGAAAATATTCGCCAAACTTGAACGGACCTCCAGGGGAAGAGGCCGAATTTTCACCTGTTCTGGCCGACATCGGGAACCAGCCGAGTCGGACGCTTTAAGGCGGAGCAGCCGTTGGCACTTAGAAAATATTCGTTAAACTTGAAAGGACCTCCAGGGGAAGAGGCCGAATTGTCACTTGTTCTGGCCGACATCGGGAACCAGCCGAGTCGGACGCTTTACGGCGGAGCAGCCGTTGGCACTTAGAAAATATTCGCCAAAATGTTCCGGACCTCCAGGGGAAGAGGCCAAATTTTCACTTGTTCTGGCCGACTGGGTGAACCGGCCGAGGCGGACACTTTACGGCGGAGCAGCCGTTGGCACTTAGAAAATATTCGTTAAACTTCAACTGACCTCCAGGGGAAGAGGCCGAATTTTCACTTGTTCTGGCCGACATCGGGAACCAGCCAAGTCGGACCCTTTACGGCTGAGCAGCCGTTGGCACTTAGGAAATATTTGCCTTAACTCGGCCGGACTTCCAGGGGAAGAGGCCGGATTTTCACTTGTTCTGGCCGACATCGGGAACCAGCCGAGTCGGACACTTAAAGGCTGAGCAGCCGTTGGCACTTAGGAAATATTTGCCTTAACTCGGCCGGACTTCCAGGGGAAGAGGCCGAATTTTCACTTGTTCTGGCCGACATCGGGAACCAGCCGAGTCGGACGCTTTACGGCGGAGCAGCCGTTGGCACTTAGAAAATATTCGTTAATCTTGAACGGACCTCCAGGGGAAGAGGCCGAATTTTCACTTGTTCTGGCCGACATCGGGAACCAGCCGAGTCGGACTCTTTACGGCGGAACAGCCGTTGGCACTTAGGAAATATTCGCCGAACTCGGCCGGACTTCCAGGGGAAGAGGCCGATTTTTCACTTGTTCTGGCCGACATCGGGAACCAGCCGAGTCGGACTCTTTACGGCGGAGCAGCCGTTGGCACTTAGGAAATATTTGCCAAAATGTTCCGGACCTCCAGGGGAAGAGGCCGAATATTCACTTGTTCTGGCCGACATCGGGAACCAGCCGAGTCGGACACTTTACGGCGGAGCAGCCGTTGGCACTTAGGAAATATTCGTTAAACTTCAACTGACCTCCAGGGGAAGAGGCCGAATTTTCACTTGTTCTGGCCGACATCGGGAACCAGCCGAGTCGGTCTCTTTACGGCGGAGCAGCCGTTGGCACTTAGGAAATATTCGCCGAACTTGGCCGGACTTCCAGGGGAAGAGGCCGGATTTTCACTTGTTCTGGCCGACATCGGGAACCAGCCGAGTCGGACACTTTACGGCGGAGCAGCCGTTGGCACTTAGGAAATATTCGCCAAAATGTTCCGGACCTCCAGGGGAAGAGGCCGAATTTTCGCTCGTTCGGGCCGACATCGGGAACCAGCCGAGTCGGACACTTTAAGGCTGAGCAGCCGTTGGCACTTAGGAAATATTCGCCTTAACTCGGCCGGACTTCCAGGGGAAGAGGCCGGATTTTCACTTGTTCTGGCCGACATCGGGAACCAGCCGAGTCGGACTCTTTACGGCGGAACAGCCGTTGGCACTTAGGAAATATTCGCCGAACTCGGCCGGACTTCCAGGGGAAGAGGCCGATTTTTCACTTGTTCTGGCCGACATCGGGAACCAGCCGAGTCGGACCCTTTACGGCGGAACAGCCGTTGGCACTTAGGAAATATTCGCCTTAACTCGGCCGGACTTCCAGGGGAAGAGGCCGGATTTTCACTTGTTCTGGCCGACATCGGGAACCAGCCGAGTCGGACTCTTTACGGCGGAACAGCCGTTGGCACTTAGGAAATATTCGCCGAACTCGGCCGGACTTCCAGGGGAAGAGGCCGATTTTTCACTTGTTCTGGCCGACATCGGGAACCAGCCGAGTCGGACCCTTTACGGCGGAACAGCCGTTGGCACTTAGGAAATATTCGCCTTAACTCGGCCGGACTTCCAGGGGAAGAGGCCGGATTTTCACTTGTTCTGGCCGACATCGGGAACCAGCCGAGTCGGACTCTTTACGGCGGAACAGCCGTTGGCACTTAGGAAATATTCGCCGAACTCGGCCGGACTTCCAGGGGAAGAGGCCGATTTTTCACTTGTTCTGGCCGACATCGGGAACCAGCCGAGTCGGACCCTTTACGGCGGAACAGCCGTTGGCACTTAGGAAATATTTGCCTTAACTCGGCCGGACTTCCAGGGGAAGAGGCCGGATTTTCACTTGTTCTGGCCGACATCGGGAACCAGCCGAGTCGGACTCTTTACGGCGGAACAGCCGTTGGCACTTAGGAAATATTCGCCGAACTCGGCCGGACTTCCAGGGGAAGAGGCCGATTTTTCACTTGTTCTGGCCGACATCGGGAACCAGCCGAGTCGGACTCTTTACGGCGGAACAGCCGTTGGCACTTAGGAAATATTTGCCTTAACTCGGCCGGACTTCCAGGGGAAGAGGCCGGATTTTCACTTGTTCTGGCCGACATCGGGAACCAGCCGAGTCGGACTCTTTACGGCGGAACAGCCGTTGGCACTTAGGAAATATTCGCCGAACTCGGCCGGACTTCCAGGGGAAGAGGCCGATTTTTCACTTGTTCTGGCCGACATCGGGAACCAGCCGAGTCGGACCCTTTACGGCGGAACAGCCGTTGGCACTTAGGAAATATTTGCCTTAACTCGGCCGGACTTCCAGGGGAAGAGGCCGGATTTTCACTTGTTCTGGCCGACATCGGGAACCAGCCGAGTCGGACTCTTTACGGCGGAACAGCCGTTGGCACTTAGGAAATATTCGCCGAACTCGGCCGGACTTCCAGGGGAAGAGGCCGATTTTTCACTTGTTCTGGCCGACATCGGGAACCAGCCGAGTCGGACTCTTTACGGCGGAACAGCCGTTGGCACTTAGGAAATATTCGTTAATCTTGAACGGACCTCCAGGGGAAGAGGCCGAATTTTCACTTGTTCTGGCCGACATCGGGAACCAGCCGAGTCGGACGCTTTACGGCGGAGCAGCCGTTGGCACTTAGGAAATATTTGCCTTAACTCGGCCGGACTTCCAGGGGAAGAGGCCGAATTTTCACTTGTTCTGGCCGACATCGGGAACCAGCCGAGTCGGACCCTTTAAGGCTGAGCAGCCGTTGGCACTTAGGAAATATTTGCCTTAACTCGGCCGGACTTCCAGGGGAAGAGGCCGATTTTTCACTTGTTCTGGCCGACCGGGGGAACCAGCCGAGTCGGACACTTTACGGCGGAGCAGCCGTTGGCACTTAGGAAATATTCGCCAAAATGTTCCGGACCTCCAGGGGAAGAGGCCGAATTTTCACTTGTTCTGGCCGACCGGGGGAACCAGCCGAGGCGGACACTTTACGGCGGAGCAGCCGTTGGCACTTTGAAAATATTCGCCAAAATGTTCCGGACCTCCAGGGGAAGAGGCCGAATTTTCACTTGTTCTGGCCGACCGGGGGAACCAGCCGAGGCGGACACTTTACGGCGGAGCAGCCGTTGGCACTTTGAAAATATTCGCCAAAATGTTCCGGACCTCCAGGGGAAGAGGCCGAATTTTCGCTCGTTCGGGCCGACCGGGAGAACCAGCCGAGGCGGACACTTTACGGCGGTTGAGCCGTTGGCACTTAGAAATTATTCAGACTTCCATAAACACACATCGGCCTTTTGCCGTCACTGCCCGGGATGGGCACCGTGGTAGCTAGGACAGTTCGTGTGACAGCTTCCGCTGGCACTTAGACAATTTTTAAAATGAAAATAAACAGTTCTGCACATACGTGCCGACTATATTTTGCGAAAGGGGGGTAAAGTGATGAGTACACTAAGTGGGGGGACCAAGTACATAAAGCCTACCCCTGGTACCTCAGAGAGGCCGAATTGACACATTTTGTGTCCGACCGCGGGAACCAGACGAGGCGGACGCTTTTCGGCGCAAGAGCCGTTGGCACTTAGAAAATATTCGTTAATCTTGAACGGACCTCCAGGGGAAGAGGCCGAATTTTCACTTGTTCTGGCCGACATCGGGAACCAGCCGAGTCGGACGCTTTACGGCGGAGCAGCCGTTGGCACTTTGAAAATATTCGTTAAACTTCAACTGACCTCCAGGGGAAGAGGCCGAATTTTCACTTGTTCTGGCCGACATCGGGAACCAGCCGAGTCGGACGCTTTACGGCGGAGCAGCCGTTGGCACTTAGAAAATATTCGTTAAACTTCAACTGACCTCCAGGGGAAGAGGCCGAATTTTCACTTGTTCTGGCCGACATCGGGAACCAGCCGAGTCGGACGCTTTACGGCGGAGCAGCCGTTGGCACTTAGAAAATATTCGTTAATCTTGAACGGACCTCCAGGGGAAGAGGCCGAATATTCACTTGTTCTGGCCGACATCGGGAACCAGCCGAGTCGGACGCTTTACGGCGGAGCAGCCGTTGGCACTTAGAAAATATTCGTTAATCTTGAACGGACCTCCAGGGGAAGAGGCCGAATATTCACTTGTTCTGGCCGACATCGGGAACCAGCCGAGTCGGACTCTTTACGGCGGAACAGCCGTTGGCACTTAGGAAATATTCGCCGAACTTGGCCGGACTTCCAGGGGAAGAGGCCGGATTTTCACTTGTTCTGGCCGACATCGGGAACCAGCCGAGTCGGACACTTTACGGCGGAGCAGCCGTTGGCACTTAGGAAATATTTGCCAAAATGTTCCGGACCTCCAGGGGAAGAGGCCGAATATTCACTTGTTCTGGCCGACATCGGGAACCAGCCGAGTCGGACACTTTAAGGCTGAGCAGCCGTTGGCACTTAGGAAATATTCGCCTTAACTCGGCCGGACTTCCAGGGGAAGAGGCCGGATTTTCACTTGTTCTGGCCGACATCGGGAACCAGCCGAGTCGGACACTTTAAGGCTGAGCAGCCGTTGGCACTTAGGAAATATTTGCCTTAACTCGGCCGGACTTCCAGGGGAAGAGGCCGGATTTTCACTTGTTCTGGACGACCGGGGGAACCGGCCGAGTCGGACACTTTACGGCGGAGCAGCCGTTGGCACTTAGGAAATATTTGCCAAAATGTTCCGGACCTCCAGGGGAAGAGGCCGGATTTTCACTTGTTCTGGCCGACATCGGGAACCAGCCGAGGCGGACACTTTACGGCGGAACAGCCGTTGGCACTTAGGAAATATTCGCCAAAATGTTCCGGACCTCCAGGGGAAGAGGCCGATTTTTCACTTGTTCTGGCCGACATCGGGAACCAGCCGAGTCGGACCCTTTACGGCGGAACAGCCGTTGGCACTTAGGAAATATTTGCCTTAACTCGGCCGGACTTCCAGGGGAAGAGGCCGGATTTTCACTTGTTCTGGCCGACATCGGGAACCGGCCGAGTCGGACACTTTAAGGCTGAGCAGCCGTTGGCACTTAGGAAATATTCGCCTTAACTCGGCCGGACTTCCAGGGGAAGAGGCCGGATTTTCACTTGTTCTGGCCGACATCGGGAACCAGCCGAGTCGGACACTTTAAGGCTGAGCAGCCGTTGGCACTTAGGAAATATTCGCCTTAACTCGGCCGGACTTCCAGGGGAAGAGGCCGGATTTTCACTTGTTCTGGCCGACATCGGGAACCAGCCGAGTCGGACTCTTTACGGCGGAACAGCCGTTGGCACTTAGGAAATATTTGCCTTAACTCGGCCGGACTTCCAGGGGAAGAGGCCGGATTTTCACTTGTTCTGGCCGACATCGGGAACCAGCCGAGTCGGACTCTTTACGGCGGAACAGCCGTTGGCACTTAGGAAATATTCGCCGAACTTGGCCGGACTTCCAGGGGAAGAGGCCGATTTTTCACTTGTTCTGGCCGACATCGGGAACCAGCCGAGTCGGACTCTTTACGGCGGAACAGCCGTTGGCACTTAGGAAATATTTGCCTTAACTCGGCCGGACTTCCAGGGGAAGAGGCCGAATTTTCACTTGTTCTGGCCGACATCGGGAACCAGCCGAGTCGGACTCTTTACGGCGGAACAGCCGTTGGCACTTAGGAAATATTCGCCGAACTTGGCCGGACTTCCAGGGGAAGAGGCCGATTTTTCACTTGTTCTGGCCGACATCGGGAACCAGCCGAGTCGGACCCTTTACGGCGGAACAGCCGTTGGCACTTGGGAAATATTTGCCTTAACTCGGCCGGACTTCCAGGGGAAGAGGCCGAATTTTCACTTGTTCTGGCCGACATCGGGAACCAGCCGAGTCGGACTCTTTACGGCGGAACAGCCGTTGGCACTTAGAAAATATTCGTTAAACTTCAACTGACCTCCAGGGGAAGAGGCCGAATTTTCACTTGTTCTGGCCGACATCGGGAACCAGCCGAGTCGGACTCTTTACGGCGGAACAGCCGTTGGCACTTAGAAAATATTCGTTAAACTTCAACTGACCTCCAGGGGAAGAGGCCGAATTTTCACTTGTTCTGGCCGACATCGGGAACCAGCCGAGTCGGACGCTTTTCGGCGGAGCAGCCGTTGGCACTTAGAAAATATTCGTTAATCTTGAACGGACCTCCAGGGGAAGAGGCCGAATTTCCACTTATTCTGGCCGACATCGGGAACCAGCCGAGTCGGACGCTTTACGGCGGAGCAGCCGTTGGCACTTAGGAAATATTTGCCTTAACTCGGCCGGACTTCCAGGGGAAGAGGCCGATTTTTCACTTGTTCTGGCCGACATCGGGAACCAGCCGAGTCGGACCCTTTACGGCGGAACAGCCGTTGGCACTTAGGAAATATTTGCCTTAACTCGGCCGGACTTCCAGGGGAAGAGGCCGATTTTTCACTTGTTCTGGCCGACATCGGGAACCAGCCGAGTCGGACTCTTTACGGCGGAACAGCCGTTGGCACTTAGGAAATATTCGCCAAAATGTTCCGGACCTCCAGGGGAAGAGGCCGAATTTTCACTTGTTCTGGCCGACCGGGGGAACCAGCCGAGGCGGACACTTTACGGCGGAGCACCCGTTGGCACTTAGAAAATATTCGCCAAAATGTTCCGGACCTCCAGGGAAAGAGGCCGAATTTTCGCTCGTTCGGGCCGACCGGGAGAACCGGCCGAGGCGGACACTTTACGGCGGTTGAGCCGTTGGCACTTAGAAATTATTCAGACTTCCATCAAACACACATCGGCCTTTTGCCGTCACTGCCCGGGATGGGCACCGTGGTAGCTCGGACAGTTCGTGTGACAGCTTCCGCTGGCACTTAGACAATTTTTAAAATGAAAATAAACAGTTCTGCACATACGTGCCGACTATATTTTGCGAAAGGGGGGTAAAGTGATGAGTACACTAAGTGGGGGGACCAAGTACATAAAGCCCTCCCCTGGTACCTCAGAGAGGCCGAATTGACACATTTTGTGTCCGACCGCGGGAACCAGCCGAGGCGGACGCTTTTCGGCGCAAGAGCCGTTGGCACTTAGAAAATATTCGTTAATCTTGAACGGACCTCCAGGGGAAGAGGCCGAATTTTCACTTGTTCTGGCCGACATCGGGAACCAGCCGAGGCGGACGCTTTTCGGCGCAAGAGCCGTTGGCACTTAGAAAATATTCGTTAATCTTGAACGGACCTCCAGGGGAAGAGGCCGAATTTTCACTTGTTCTGGCCGACATCGGGAACCAGCCGAGTCGGACGCTTTACGGCGGAGCAGCCGTTGGCACTTAGAAAATATTCGTTAATCTTGAACGGACCTCCAGGGGAAGAGGCCGAATTTTCACTTGTTCTGGCCGACATCGGGAACCAGCCGAGTCGGACGCTTTACGGCGGAGCAGCCGTTGGCACTTTGAAAATATTCGTTAAACTTCAACTGACCTCCAGGGGAAGAGGCCGAGTTTCCACTTGTTCTGGCCGACATCGGGAACCAGCCGAGTCGGACACCTTACGGCGGAAGAGCCGATGGCACTTAGAAAATATTCGTTAAACTTGAACGGACCTCCAGGGGAAGAGGCCGAATTTTCGCTTGTTCAGGCCGACCGGAGGAACCGGCCGAGTCGGACACCTTACGGCGGAAGAGCCGATGGCACTTAGAAAATATTCGTTAAACTTGACAGGACCTCCAGGGGAAGAGGCCGAATTTTCGCTCGTTCAGGCCGACCGGAGGAACCGGCCGAGTCGGACACCTTACGGCGGAAGAGCCGATGGCACTTAGAAAATATTCGTTAAACTTGACAGGACCTCCAGGGGAAGAGGCCGAATTTTCGCTCGTTCAGGCCGACCGGAGGAACCGGCCGAGTCGGACACATTACGGCGGAAGAGCCGATGGCACTTAGAAAATATTCGTTAAACTTGACAGGACCTCCAGGGGAAGAGGCCGAATTTTCGCTCGTTCAGGCCGACCGGAGGAACCGGCCGGGTCGGACACCTTACGGCGGAAGAGCCGATGGCACTTAGAAAATATTCGCCAAAATGTTCCGGACCTCCAGGGGAAGAGGCCGAATTTTCACTTGTTCAGGCCGACCGGAGGAACCGGCCGGGTCGGACACGTTACGGCGGAACAGCCGTTGGCACTTAGAAAATATTCGTCAAAGTCGTCCGGACCTCCAGGGGAAGAGGCCGAATTTTCGCTCGTTCGGGCCGACCGGAGGAACCGGCCGGGTCGGACACGTTACGGCGCAACAGCCGTTCGCACTTAGAAAATATTCGCCAAAGTCGTCCGGACCTCCAGGGGAAGAGGCCGAATTTTCGCTCGTTCGGGCCGACCGGAGGAACCGGCCGGGTCGGACACGTTACGGCGCAACAGCCGTTGGCACTTTGAAAATATTCGCCAAAATGTTCCGGACCTCCAGGGGAAGAGGCCGAATTTTCGCTCGTTCGGGCCGACCGGAGGAACCGGCCGGGTCGGACACGTTACGGCGCAACAGCCGTTGGCACTTTGAAAATATTCGCCAAAATGTTCCGGACCTCCAGGGGAAGAGGCCGAATTTTCGCTCGTTCGGGCCGACCGGAGGAACCGGCCGGGTCGGACACGTTACGGCGCAACAGCCGTTGGCACTTTGAAAATATTCGCCAAAATGTTCCGGACCTCCAGGGGAAGAGGCCGAATTTTCGCTCGTTCGGGCCGACCGGAGGAACCGGCCGGGTCGGACACTTTACGGCGCAACAGCCGTTGGCACTTTGAAAATATTCGCCAAAATGTTCCGGACCTCCAGGGGAAGAGGCCGAATTTTCGCTCGTTCGGGCCGACCGGGAGAACCAGCCGAGGCGGACACTTTACGGCGCAACAGCCGTTGGCACTTTGAAAATATTCGCCAAAATGTTCCGGACCTCCAGGGGAAGAGGCCGAATTTTCGCTCGTTCGGGCCGACCGGGAGAACCAGCCGAGGCGGACACTTTACGGCGGTTGAGCCGTTGGCACTTAGAAATTATTCAGACTTCCATCAAACACACATCGGCCTTTTGCCGTCACTGCCCGGGATGGGCACCGTGGTAGCTCGGACAGTTCGTGTGACAGCTTCCGCTGGCACTTAGAAAATTTTTAAAATGAAAATAAACAGTTCTGCACATACGTGCCGACTATATTTTGCGAAAGGGGGGTAAAGTGATGAGTACACTAACTGGGGGGACCAAGTACATAAAGCCTACCCCTGGTACCTCAGAGAGGCCGAATTTTCGAATTCTGAGGCCGAGCTGGGGAACCAGACGAGGCGGACACTTTTCCGAGCGAGAGCCGATGGCACTTAGAAAATTTTCGGCTAAGTCGGCAGGACTTCCAGAGCGAGAGGCCGAATATTCGTCATCTGTGGCCGACCGGGGAACCAGCGAAGGCGGATAGGCGGTCACGGATGTCCCGCCGGCTGGTCCGCGGGCCAATTTGGGTCCCGTAATTTAGCGGTCGCGGTCCGGAATCCACGCCGGCCGGGGAACCAGCGCAGGCGGATAGGCGGTCACGGAGGTCCCGCCGGCTGGTCCGCGGGCCAATTTTGGTCCCGTAAGTGAGCGGCCGCGGCCCGGAATACACGCCGACCGGGGAACCAGCGAAGGCGGATAGGCGGTCACGGAGGTCCCGCCGGCTGGTCCGCGGGCCAATTGGGGTCCCGTAAATTAGCGGTCGCGGCCCGGAATTCGCGCCGGCCGGGGAACCAGCGCAGGCGCATAGGCGGTCACGGAGGTCCCGCCGGCTGGTCCGCGGGCCAATCGGGGTCCCGTAAGTTAGCGGTCGCGGCCCGGAATTCGCGCCGGCCGGGGAACCAGCGCAGGCGGATAGGCGGTCACGGAGGTCCCGCCGGCTGGTCCGCGGGCCAATCGGGGTCCCGTAAGTTAGCGGTCGCGGCCCGGAATTCGCGCCGGCCGGGGAACCAGCGCAGGCGGATAGGCGGTCACGGAGGTCCCGCCGGCTGGTCCGCGGGCCAATCGGGGTCCCGTAAGTTAGCGGTCGCGGCCCGGAATTCGCGCCGGCCCGCAGCCACCACCAGGCGGATAGGCGGTCACGGAGGTCCCGCCGGCCGGTCCGCGGGGGGAACTGCGCCCTCTGGCGGACACGCTATTGTAAATGAATGGGGTTTGGCACTTAGTGCATTTTTCGCCGAAGCCGACGAGCGCTCCGGGCGAGGAGGCCGGATTCTCGCCATCCGTGGCCGGCCGGGGAACCGGCCAAGGCGGATAGGCGGTCACGGGGGTCCCGCCGGCTGGTCCGCGGGCCAATTGGGGTCCCGTAAGTTAGCGGTCGCGGCCCGGAATCCGCGCCGGCCAGCAGCCACCGGGAGGCGGATAGGCTGTCACGGAGGTCCCGCCGGCTGGTCCGCGGGCCATTTAGGGTCCCGTAGGTGAGCGGTCGCGGCCCGGAATCCAGGCCGGCCAGGAGGCACCGCCAGGCGGATAGGCGGTCACGGAGGTCCCGCCAGCTGGTCCGCGGGCCATTTATGGTCCCGTAAGTTAGCGGTCGCGGCCCGGAATCCACGCCGGCCAGGAGGCACCGGCAGGCGGATGGGCGGTCACGGAGGTCCCGCCAGCTGGTCCGCGGGCCGTTTAGGGTCCCGTAAGTTAGCGGTCGCGGCCCGGAATCCACGCCGGCCAGGAGGCACCGCCAGGCGGGTAGGCTGTCACGGAGGTCCCGCCAGCTGGTCCGCGGGCCAATTAGGGTCCCGTAAGTTAGCGGTCGCGGCCCGGAATCCGCGCCGGCCAGCAGCCACCGCCAGGCGGGTAGGCTGTCACGGAGGTCCCGCCGGCCGGTCCGCGGGCCAATCAGGGTCCCGTAAGTGAGCGGTCGCGGCCCGGAATGCACGCCGGCCAGCAGGCACCGCCAGGCGGATAGGCGGTCACGGAGGTCCCGCCGGCCGGTCCGCGGGCCAATCAGGGTCCCGTAAGTGAGCGGTCGCGGCCCGGAATGCACGCCGGCCAGGAGGCACCGCCAGGCGGATAGGCGGTCACGGAGGTCCCGCCGGCCGGTCCGCTGGCCAATTACCTCCAGCCGAGCGGATATGAACTTTATTAGCACCTTCTACGAGATGGCGGAGCCTTATTCGACAACCAGCACCTCGGCTTAGCATTTTCCACGGCCCGCTGATCTTCCAGAAGACGTCCAGCCGGTTTCCTCCTCACATTTTAAGCCGGCCGAGGCTTCCGGCACCCCGGCTAAGCTTTCTCCACGGCCCGCTGAGCTTCCAGAAGACCTCCAGCCGGTTCTCCCGGTGCTTTCCTCCTCACGTTTTAAGCCGGCCGAGGCTTCCGGCACCCCGGCTAAGCTTTTTCCCACACCCCGCTGAGCTTCCAGGGGACCTCCAGCCGGTTCTCCGCGCGCTTCCTCCTCACTTTTAAGCCGGCCGAGGCTCCAGGCACCCCGGCCAAGCGTTTCCCACGGCCCGCTGAGCTTCCAGGGGACCTCCAGCCGGTTCTCCCGGTGCCTCGCGCCTCGCTTTGTGAGCCGGCCGAGGCTTCCAGCACCTCGGCTGAGCGTTTCCCACGGCCCGCTGAGCTTCCAGGGGACCTCCAGCCGGTTCTCCCGGTGCCTCGCGCCTCGCTTTGCGAGCCGGCCGAGGCTTCCAGCACCTCGGCTGAGCGTTTTCGGCGGCCCGTTGCTCTCCCGGAGGTCGCAACGGGGAGTTACCTCCCTCTCGCGGACACGGCGAGTAAATACACCGCCTCTCGCACTTTGCGCGGGTAAACGGCGGGAGTAACTGTGACTCTCTTAAGGTAGGCTCACTTGACATTTATTTATTCATGTATTTATTTATTTTTGACGGTTCGCGGAGGCGATGACGCTCCGCGCGGGTAAACGGCGGGAGTAACTGCGACTCTCCTAAGGTATGCTCACTTGACTATTTATTCATGTATTTATTTATTTTTGACGGTTCGCGGAGGCGATGACGCTCCGCGCGGGTAAACGGCGGGAGTAACTGTGACTCTCTTAAGGTAGGCTCACTTGACATCTATTTACTTATGTATTTATTTATTTTTGACGGTTCGCGGAGGCGATGACGCTCCGCGCGGGTAAACGGCGGGAGTAACTGTGACTCTCTTAAGGTAGGCTCACTTGACATTTATTCATTTATGTACTTATTTATTTTTGACGGTTCGCGGAGGCGATGACGCTCCGCGCGGGTAAACGGCGGGAGTAACTGTGACTCTCTTAAGGTAGGCTCACTTGACATTTATTTTGGCGGTTCGCGGAGGCGCCGGGAGGCCGTGCGCGCGCGCGCAGAGCGGCCGAATAACGCTCCGCCGGCCCCGGGTGATTACCGAGAGGCTCCCCGGCCTCGCGGAGCTCCGACGCTCCTCCGCGGGACCTCCGGCGGCCGGCGCGCTCGCGCACCACCCCCCGGCACCGCCGGGAGGCCGTGCGCGCGCGCGCAGAGCGGCCGAATAACGCTCCGCCGGCCCCGGGTGATTACCGAGAGGCTCCCCGGCCTCGCGGAGCTCCGACGCTCCTCCGCGGGACCTCCGGCGGCCGGCGCGCTCGCGCACCACCCCCCGGTGCTCCGGCGGCCCCGGGTGACGACTAAGAGGCTCCCCGGCCGGCCTCGCGGAGCTCCGGCGCTCCTCCGCGGGACTTCCAGCGGCCGGCGCGCTCACGCACCACCCCCCGGCACCACCCGGGAGGCCGTGCTCGCGCGCCAAGTGGCCGAAAATAGCTCCAAGCCCAGCGGATCGGCTGCTTGGAAGCACCGCGCCGTCCGGCTCCACCTGGTACCTCGCACGGCTCTCATCTCCCCCCCGCACGGACTTCCGAGCGCTCGGGGAGACGCTCGGAAGCTGCCGGTGCCGCCGCGGCGGGGAATTGCCTCCCTCTGGCGGACGCGGCGAGTAAAAACACCACCTCTCGCACTTTGCGCACACTTACTTGCGTGGGTCCGCTTCCGATGACACTTTGAGCGGCCAAACGGCGGGAGTAACTACGACTCTCTTAAGGTAGGCTCACTTGACATTTATTTATGTATTTATTTATTTTTGACGGTTCGCGGAGGCGATGACGCTCCGCGCGGGTAAACGGCGGGAGTAACTGTGACTCTCTTAAGGTAGCCTGACTCGACGTCTTTTTCAACGGTGGCTGGAGGACCCGGGCGGTTCTCGGGGGTGCGTCGCTCCTCACTTTTGACGCCCGAGGAGGCTCCCGGCACCTCGGCTACGCGTTTTCGGCGGCCCGCTGAGCTTCCAGAAGACCTCCAGCCGGTTCTCCCGGTGCTTTCCTCCTCACGTTTTAAGCCGGCCGAGGCTCCCGGCACCCCGGCCAAGCGTTTCCCACGGCCCGCTGAGCTTCCAGGGGACCTCCGGCCGGTTCTCCGCGCGCTTTCCTCCTCACTTTTAAGCCGGCCGAGGCTTCCGGCACCCCGGCCAAGCGTTTCCCACGTCCCGCTGAGCTTCCAGGGGACCTCCGGCCGGTTCTCCGCGCGCTTTCCTCCTCACATTTTAAGCCGGCCGAGGCTCCAGGCACCCCGGCTAAGCTTTCTCCACGGCCCGCTGAGCTTCCAGGGGACCTCCGGCCGGTTCTCTCCGCGCGCTTTCCTCCTCACTTTTAAGCCGGCCGAGGCTTCCGGCACCCCGGCCAAGCCTTTCCCACGGCCCGCTGAGCTTCCAGGGGACATCCAGCCGGTTCTCCGCGCGCCCCCCTCCTAACTCGACGCCCGAGGAGGCTCCAGGCACCCCGGCCGAGCCTTTTCGGCGGCCCGCTGATCTCCCGGAGGTCGCAACGGGGAATTGCCTCCCTCTCGCGGACACGGCGCGTAAATGCACCGCCTCTCGCACTTTGCGCACACTCACTCGCATCGCTACGCCTCCCGTGGCACTTTAAGCGACCGGGACCACCGCGAGCGCGGGCGATGACTAAGAGGCTCCCCGGCCGGCCTCGCGGAGCTCCGACGCTCCCCCGCGGGACTTCCGGCGGCCGGCCGGAGCCTCGGCACGGCTGCCGCACTCCCTAATAACACCCCGCGGACCCCCGCGAGCCGAACGCTCGCTGCCGCGGGCGACCCGTGCCAAGGCGGACGCGTGACGGCGCGGGAGCCCTCGGCACTATATCACGGTCACGTATGTAGTCAAATCGTGTAAAATCACCGTTAGTTTATTCATAATATAGGTAATAATTAAATAAATATTAACATCGCGTATATCATTAATAAACACATGTATGTATTTATTTAATAATTAAATAAATATTAACATCGCGTATAATCATGCGCAATACTTCGTGGCCGACCGGGGAACCGGCGAAGGCGGACGCATCGCGGCGCGAGAGCCGTTGGCACTTTGGAAAAATAAATAAATAAATAAATAAATAAATAATAATTCGCCGACCGGGCTCCGGGGGGAGAGGCCGATTTTTGGCCGTTCGTGGCCGACCGGGGAACCGGCGAAGGCGGACGCATCGCGGCGCGAGAGCCGTTGGCACTTTGGAAAAATAAATAAATAAATAAATAAATAAATAAATAATTCGCCGACCGGGCTCCGGGGCAAGAGGCCGAATTTTCGCTCGTTCGGGCCGACCGGGGAACCGGCGAAGGCGGACGCAGCGCGGCGCGAGAGCCGTTGGCACTTTGAAAAAAAAAAAAAAAAAAAAAAAAAAAATTCGCCCACCGGGCTCCGGGGGAAGAGGCCGGCTTTTCGCCGTTCGCGGCCGACCGGGGAACCGGCGAAAGCGGACGCGCTCTCTAACGAGCCCCGCCGGCCGGAGGAAGTGCGCCCTCTGGCGGACACGCCGTTGTAAATGAATGGGGTTTGGCACTTAGTGCATTTTTCGCCCAAGTCGAAGCGCGCTCCGGGCGAGGAGGCCGGATTCTCGCCACCCGTGGCCGGCCGGGGAACCGGCCAAGGCGGACGCGCTCTCTAACGAGCCCCGCCGGCCGGAGGAAGTGCGCCCTCTGGCGGACACGCCGTTGTAAATGAATGGGGTTTGGCACTTGGTGCATTTTTCGCCCAAGTCGAAGCGCGCTCCGGGCGAGGAGGCCGGATTCTCGCCACCCGTGGCCGGCCGGGGAACCGGCGAAGGCGGATAGGCTTTCACGGAGGATCCGCCGGCTGGTCCGCGGGCCGATTAGGGTCCCGCGAGTGAGCGGTGGCGGTCCGGAATCCAGGCCGGCCAGGAGGCACCGCCAGGCGGATAGGCTTTCACGGAGGTCCCGCCGGCTGGTCCGCGGGCCGATTAGGGTCCCGCGAGTGAGCGGTGGCGGTCCGGAATCCAGGCCGGCCCGGAGCCACCGCCAGGCGGATAGGCTTTCACGGAGGAGCCGCCGGCTGGTCCGCCGGGGGAAGTGCGCCCTCTGGCGGACACGCCGTTGTAAATGAATGGGGTTTGGCACTTTGTGCATTTTTCGACCAGCGGCAACGCAGGCTGACGGGCGGCCGCTTCCGCGGGCCGGCACTACTCTACGGAGGCGCTAGCCGCCTCCGGTGGGGGCCGTGTGATCTCGCTGGATGCCCGAGGACCTTCCGCCAGGCCCGGCCGCAGCTTTTGCGCGCGCCCGGTCCTATTACCTGGTGGAAGCTGGAGGCCGGGGCTCGGCAGCTCGCTGCCCGGGGACCCTCCGCGAGGCCCGGCCGCAGCTTTTACGCACGGCCGCTGCTATTCTCTGGCTCCGGCTTCGTCCCGGAGGGTGCTTGGGGAACGGCGGCGCACACCGCGAACGGCCGGTGGCGGTCGGCCGGTGGCGGTCGGCTGGTGGCGGTCGGCTGGTGGCGGTCGGGGGTGGCGCTTGGGGATGGCGCTTGGGGATGGTGGCTGTCGGCTGGTGGCGGTCGGCTGGTGGCGCTTGGGGATGGCGCTTGGGGATGGTGGCTGTCGGCTGGTGGCGGTCGGCTGGTGGCGGTCGCCTTGTGGCGGTCGGGGATGGCGCTTGGGGATGGTGGCTGTCGCCTTGTGGCGGTCGGCTGGTGGCGGTCGGCTGGTGGCGGTCGGGGGGTGGCGGTCGGGGGTGGCGCTTGGGGATGGTGGCTGTCGCCTTGTGGCGGTCGGCTGGTGGCGGTCGGCTGGTGGCGGTCGGGGGGTGGCGGTCGGGGGTGGCGCTTGGGGATGGTGGCTGTCGCCTTGTGGCGGTCGGCTGGTGGCGGTCGGCTGGTGGCGGTCGGCTGGTGGCGGTCGGGGGTGGCGCTTGGGGATGGTGGCTGTCGCCTTGTGGCGGTCGGCTGGTGGCGGTCGGCTGGTGGCGGTCGGGGGTGGCGCTTGGGGATGGTGGCTGTCGCCTTGTGGCGGTCGGCTGGTGGCGGTCGGCTGGTGGCGGTCGGGGGGTGGCGGTCGGGGGTGGCGCTTGGGGATGGTGGCTGTCGCCTTGTGGCGGTCGGCTGGTGGCGGTCGGCTGGTGGCGGTCGGCTGGTGGCGGTCGGGGGTGGCGCTTGGGGATGGTGGCTGTCGCCTTGTGGCGGTCGGCTGGTGGCGGTCGGCTGGTGGCGGTCGGGGGGTGGCGGTCGGGGGTGGCGCTTGGGGATGGTGGCTGTCGCCTTGTGGCGGTCGGCTGGTGGCGGTCGGCTGGTGGCGGTCGGGGGGTGGCGGTCGGGGGTGGCGCTTGGGGATGGTGGCTGTCGCCTTGTGGCGGTCGGCTGCTGGCGGTCGGCTGGTGGCGGTCGGCTGGTGGCGGTCGGGGGTGGCGCTTGGGGATGGTGGCTGTCGCCTTGTGGCGGTCGGCTGGTGGCGGTCGGCTGGTGGCGGTCGGGGGTGGCGCTTGGGGTTGGTGGCTGTCGCCTTGTGGCGGTCGGCTGGTGGCGGTCGGCTGGTGGCGCTTGGGGATGGTGGCTGTCGCCTTGTGGCGGTCGGCTGGTGGCGGTCGCCTTGTGGCGGTCGGGGATGGCGCTTGGGGATGGTGGCTGTCGCCTTGTGGCGGTCGGCGGTGGTGGTTTGGGACCGGCGTCCGGCGCAAAGTGCGTGTTGCGCGGGCCGGAGAAAATTTAGGCCAGGGGCCCGCCGCTGGAGAAATTTTTAGGTACCAGGGGTGGATTTTTTTTGTCACCGCAGGAGGGGGACGTTGCCTCCGTCCGTGTCCGACGGAAAGTGCGTGTTGCGCGGGCCGGAGAAAGTTTAGGCCAGGGGCCCGCCGCTGGAGAAATTTTTAGGTACCAGGGGTGGATTTTTTTTGTCACCGCAGGAGGGGGACGTTGCCTCCGTCGGTGTCCGGCGGAAAGTGCGTGTTGCGCGGCCCGGAGAAAGTTTAGGCCCGGGGCCCGCCGCTGGAGGAATTTTTAGGTACCAGGAGCGGATGTACTTACTTCCACAGCGCCCGCGCGCTCCCGGCCGGTGTCCGAGGATGCTGCCTCATCCCCGGACGCGCCTCTTACGCAC
>NW_026061472.1:0-12500 GCF_024217435.2 Syngnathus scovelli
CCCCGGCCTCCAGCTTCCACCAGATAATAGGACCGGGCGCGCGCAAAAGCTGCGGCCGGGCCTGGCGGAAGGTCCTCGGGCATCCAGCGAGATCACACGGCCCCCACCGGAGGCGGCTAGCGCCTCCGTAGAGTAGTGCCGGCCCGTGGAAGCGGCCGCCCGTCAGCCTGCGTTGCCGCTGGTCGAAAAATGCACTAAGTGCCAAACCCCATTCATTTACAACGGCGTGTCCGCCAGAGGGCGCACTTCCCCCGGCGGACCAGCCGGCGGGGCTCGTTAGAGAGTGTATCCGCCTGGCAGTGCCTCCTGGACGGCCTGTATTCCGGACCGCGACCGCTAACTTACGGGAGCCTAAACGGCCCGCGGACCAGCCGGCGGGTCCTCCGTGAAAGCCTATCCGCCTGGCGGTGCCTCCTGGACGGCCTGGATTCCGGACCGCGACCGCTAACTTACGGGACCCTAAACGGCCCGCGGACCAGCCGGCGGCTCCTCCGTGAAAGCCTATCCGCCTGGCGGTGGCTCCGGGCCGGCCTGGATTCCGGACCGCCACCGCTCACTTCGCGGGACCCTAATCGGCCCGCGGACCAGCCGGCGGGACCTCCGTGAAAGCCTATCCGCCTGGCGGTGCCTCCTGGACGGCCTGGATTCCGGACCGCGACCGCTAACTTACGGGACCCTAAACGGCCCGCGGACCAGCCGGCGGCTCCTCCGTGAAAGCCTATCCGCCTGGCGGTGGCTCCGGGCCGGCCTGGATTCCGGACCGCCACCGCTCACTCGCGGGACCCTAATCGGCCCGCGGACCAGCCGGCGGGACCTCCGTGAAAGCCTATCCGCCTGGCGGTGCCTCCTGGCCGGCCTGGATTCCGGACCGCCACCGCTCACTCGCGGGACCCTAATCGGCCCGCGGACCAGCCGGCGGATCCTCCGTGAAAGCCTATCCGCCTTCGCCGGTTCCCCGGCCGGCCACGGGTGGCGAGAATCCGGCCTCCTCGCCCGGAGCGCGCTTCGACTTGGGCGAAAAATGCACCAAGTGCCAAACCCCATTCATTTACAACGGCGTGTCCGCCAGAGGGCGCACTTCCTCCGGCCGGCGGGGCTCGTTAGAGACCGCGTCCGCCTTGGCCGGTTCCCCGGCCGGCCACGGGTGGCGAGAATCCGGCCTCCTCGCCCGGAGCGCGCTTCGACTTGGGCGAAAAATGCACCAAGTGCCAAACCCCATTCATTTACAACGGCGTGTCCGCCAGAGGGCGCACTTCCTCCGGCCGGCGGGGCTCGTTAGAGAGCGCGTCCGCCTTGGCCGGTTCCCCGGCCGGCCACGGGTGGCGAGAATCCGGCCTCCTCGCCCGGAGCGCGCTTCGACTTGGGCGAAAAATGCACCAAGTGCCAAACCCCATTCATTTACAACGGCGTGTCCGCCAGAGGGCGCACTTCCTCCGGCCGGCGGGGCTCGTTAGAGAGCGCGTCCGCCTTCGCCGGTTCCCCGGTCGGCCGCGAACGGCGAAAAGCCGGCCTCTTCCCCCGGAGCCCGGTCGGCGAATTATTATTTATTTATTTATTTATTTTTTTTCCAAAGTGCCAACGGCTCTCGCGCCGCGATGCGTCCGCCTTCGCCGGTTCCCCGGTCGGCCACGAAGTATTGCGCATGATTATACGCGATGTTAATATTTATTTAATTATTAAATAAATACATACATGTGTTTATTAATAATATACGCGATGTTAATATTTATTTAATTATTACCTATATTATGAATAAACTAACGGTGATTTTACACGATTTGACTACATACGTGACCGTGATATAGTGCCGAGGGCTCCCGCGCCGTCACGCGTCCGCCTTGGCAGGGGTCGCCCGCGGCAGCGAGCGTTCGGCTCGCGGGGGTCCGCGGGGTGTTATTAGGGAGTGCGGCAGCCGTGCCGAGGCTCCGGCCGGCCGCCGGAAGTCCGGCGGGGGAGCGTCGGAGCTCCGCGAGGCCGGCCGGGGAGCCTCTTAGTCATCGCCCGCGCTCGCGGTGGTCCCGGTCGCTTAAAGTGCCACGGGAGGCGTAGCGATGCCAGTGAGTGTGCGCCAAGTGCGAGAGGCGGTGCATTTACGCGCCGTGTCCGCGAGAGGGAGGCAATTCCCCGTTGCGACCTCCGGGAGATCAGCGGGCCGTTCAAATCGCTTAGCCGGGGTGCCGGGAGCCTCCTCGGGCGTCGAGTTAGGAGGGGGGCGCGCGGAGAACCGGCCGGAGGTCCCCTGGAAGCTCAGCGGGCCGTGGGAAACGCTTGGCCGGGGTGCCGGGAGCCTCGGCCGGCTTAAAAGTGAGGAGGAAAGCGCGCGGAGAACCGGCCGGAGGTCCCCTGGAAACTCAGCGGGACGTGGGAAAAAGCTCAGCCGGGGTGCCGGAAGCCTCGGCCGGCTTAAAACGTGAGGAGGAAAGCACCGGGAGAACCGGCTGGAGGTCTTCTGGAAGCTCAGCGGGCCGTGGAGAAAGCTTAGCCGGGGTGCCGGAAGCCTCGGCCGGCTTAAAATGTGAGGAGGAAACCGGCTGGACGTCTTCTGGAAGATCAGCGGGCCGTGGAAAATGCTAAGCCGAGGTGCTGGTTGTCGAATAAGGCTCCGCCATCTCGTAGAAGGTGCTAATAAAGTTCATATCCGCTCGGCTGGAGGTAATTGGCCAGCGGACCGGCCGCCGGGACCTCCGTGACCGCCTATCCGCCTGGCGGTGCCTCCTGGCCGGCGTGCATTCCGGGCCGCGACCGCTCACTTACGGGACCCTGATTGGCCCGCGGACCGGCCGGCGGGACCTCCGTGACAGCCTACCCGCCTGGCGGTGGCTGCTGGCCGGCGCGGATTCCGGGCCGCGACCGCTAACTTACGGGACCCTAATTGGCCCGCGGACCAGCTGGCGGGACCTCCGTGACAGCCTACCCGCCTGGCGGTGGCTGCTGGCCGGCGCGGATTCCGGGCCGCGACCGCTAACTTACGGGACCCTAATTGGCCCGCGGACCAGCTGGCGGGACCTCCGTGAAAGCCCATCCGCCTGCCGGTGCCTCCTGGCCGGCGTGGATTCCGGGCCGCGACCGCTAACTTACGGGACCATAAATGGCCCGCGGACCAGCTGGCGGGACCTCCGTGACCGCCTATCCGCCTGGCGGTGCCTCCTGGCCGGCCTGGATTCCGGGCCGCGACCGCTCACCTACGGGACCCTAAATGGCCCGCGGACCAGCCGGCGGGACCTCCGTGACAGCCTACCCGCCTCCCGGTGGCTGCTGGCCGGCGCGGATTCCGGGCCGCGACCGCTAACTTACGGGACCCCAATTGGCCCGCGGACCAGCCGGCGGGACCCCCGTGACCGCCTATCCGCCTTGGCCGGTTCCCCGGCCGGCCACGGATGGCGAGAATCCGGCCTCCTCGCCCGGAGCGCTCGTCGGCTTCGGCGAAAAATGCACTAAGTGCCAAACCCCATTCATTTACAATGGCGTGTCCGCCAGAGGGCGCAGTTCCCCCCGCGGACCGGCCGGCGGGACCTCCGTGACAGCCTATCCGCCTGGCGGTGGCTGCGGGCCGGCGCGAATTCCGGGCCGCGACCGCTAACTTACGGGACCCCGATTGGCCCGCGGACCAGCCGGCGGGACCTCCGTGACCGCCTATCCGCCTGCGCTGGTTCCCCGGCCGGCGCGAATTCCGGGCCGCGACCGCTAACTTACGGGACCCCGATTGGCCCGCGGACCAGCCGGCGGGACCTCCGTGACCGCCTATCCGCCTGCGCTGGTTCCCCGGCCGGCGCGAATTCCGGGCCGCGACCGCTAACTTACGGGACCCCGATTGGCCCGCGGACCAGCCGGCGGGACCTCCGTGACCGCCTATCCGCCTGCGCTGGTTCCCCGGCCGGCGCGAATTCCGGGCCGCGACCGCTAACTTACGGGACCCCAATTGGCCCGCGGACCAGCCGGCGGGACCTCCGTGACCGCCTATCCGCCTCCGCTGGTTCCCCCCTCGGCGTGGATTCCGGACCGCGACCGCTAAATTACGGGACCCAAATTGGCCCGCGGACCAGCCGGCGGGACCTCCGTGACCGCCTATCCGCCTTCGCTGGTTCCCCGGTCGGCCACAGATGACGAATATTCGGCCTCTCGCTCTGGAAGTCCTGCCGACTTAGCCGAAAATTTTCTAAGTGCCATCGGCTCTCGCTCGGAAAAGTGTCCGCCTCGTCTGGTTCCCCAGCTCGGCCTCAGAATTCGAAAATTCGGCCTCTCTGAGGTACCAGGGGTAGGCTTTATGTACTTGGTCCCCCCAGTTAGTGTACTCATCACTTTACCCCCCTTTCGCAAAATATAGTCGGCACGTATGTGCAGAACTGTTTATTTTCATTTTAAAAATTTTCTAAGTGCCAGCGGAAGCTGTCACACGAACTGTCCGAGCTACCACGGTGCCCATCCCGGGCAGTGACGGCAAAAGGCCGATGTGTGTTTGATGGAAGTCTGAATAATTTCTAAGTGCCAACGGCTCAACCGCCGTAAAGTGTCCGCCTCGGCTGGTTCTCCCGGTCGGCCCGAACGAGCGAAAATTCGGCCTCTTCCCCTGGAGGTCCGGAACATTTGGCGAATATTTTCAAAGTGCCAACGGCTGTTCCGCCGTAACGTGTCCGACCCGGCTGGTTCCTCCGGTCGGCCCGAACGAGCGAAAATTCGGCCTCTTCCCCTGGAGGTCCGGAACATTTTGGCGAATATTTTCAAAGTGCCAACGGCTGTTGCGCCGTAACGTGTCCGACCCGGCCGGTTCCTCCGGTCGGCCCGAACGAGCGAAAATTCGGCCTCTTCCCCTGGAGGTCCGGAACATTTTGGCGAATATTTTCAAAGTGCCAACGGCCGTTCCGCCGTAAAGTGTCCTACCCGGCTGGTTCCTTCGGTCGGCCCGAACGAGCGAAAATTCGGCCTCTTCCCCTGGAGGTCCGGAACATTTTGGCGAATATTTTCAAAGTGCCAACGGCTGTATCGCCGTAACGTGTCCGACCCGGCTGGTTCCTCCGGTCGGCCCGAACGAGCGAAAATTCGGCCTCTTCCCCTGGAGGTCCGGACGACTTTGGCGAATATTTTCTAAGTGCGAACGGCTGTTGCGCCGTAACGTGTCCGACCCGGCTGGTTCCTCCGGTCGGCCCGAACGAGCGAAAATTCGGCCTCTTCCCCTGGAGGTCCGGAACATTTTGGCGAATATTTTCAAAGTGCCAACGGCTGTTGCGCCGTAACGTGTCCGACCCGGCCGGTTCCTCCGGTCGGCCCGAACGAGCGAAAATTCGGCCTCTTCCCCTGGAGGTCCTGTGAAGTTTAACGAATATTTTCTAAGTGCGAACGGCTCTTCCGCCGTAACGTGTCCGACCCGGCTGGTTCCTCCGGTCGGCCTGAACGAGCGAAAATTCGGCCTCTTCCCCTGGAGGTCCTGTCAAGTTTAACGAATATTTTCTAAGTGCCATCGGCTCTTCCGCCGTAAGGTGTCCGACTCGGCCGGTTCCCCTAGTCGGCCAAATAATGTGACAATTCGGCCTCTCGCTCTGGAAGTCCGGCCAACTTCTGCGAATATTTTCTAAGTGCCATCGGCTCTTCCGCCGTAATGTGTCCGACTCGGCCGGTTCCTCCGGTCGGCCTGAACGAGCGAAAATTCGGCCTCTTCCCCTGGAGGTCCTGTCAAGTTTAACGAATATTTTCTAAGTGCCATCGGCTCTTCCGCCGTAAGGTGTCCGACTCGGCCGGTTCCTCCGGTCGGCCTGAACGAGCGAAAATTCGGCCTCTTCCCCTGGAGGTCCTGTCAAGTTTAACGAATATTTTCTAAGTGCCATCGGCTCTTCCGCCGTAAGGTGTCCGACTCGGCCGGTTCCTCCGGTCGGCCTGAACGAGCGAAAATTCGGCCTCTTCCCCTGGAGGTCCTGTCAAGTTTAACGAATATTTTCTAAGTGCCATCGGCTCTTCCGCCGTAAGGTGTCCGACTCGGCCGGTTCCTCCGGTCGGCCTGAACGAGCGAAAATTCGGCCTCTTCCCCTGGAGGTCCTGTCAAGTTTAACGAATATTTTCTAAGTGCCATCGGCTCTTCCGCCGTAAGGTGTCCGACTCGGCCGGTTCCTCCGGTCGGCCTGAACAAGCGAAAATTCGGCCTCTTCCCCTGGAGGTCCTGTCAAGTTTAACGAATATTTTCTAAGTGCGAACGGCTCTTCCGCCGTAAGGTGTCCGACCCGGCCGGTTCCTCCGGTCGGCCCGAACGAGCGAAAATTCGGCCTCTTCCCCTGGAGGTCCTGTCAAGTTTAACGAATATTTTCTAAGTGCCATCGGCTCTTCCGCCGTAAGGTGTCCGTCTCGGCCGGTTCCTCCGGTCGGCCTGAACGAGCGAAAATTCGGCCTCTTCCCCTGGAGGTCCTGTCAAGTTTAACGAATATTTTCTAAGTGCCATCGGCTCTTCCGCCGTAAGGTGTCCGACTCGGCCGGTTCCTCCGGTCGGCCTGAACAAGCGAAAATTCGGCCTCTTCCCCTGGAGGTCCGTTCAAGTTTAACGAATATTTTCTAAGTGCCATCGGCTCTTCCGCCGTAAGGTGTCCGACTCGGCTGGTTCCCGATGTCGGCCAGAACAAGTGGAAACTCGGCCTCTTCCCCTGGAGGTCAGTTGAAGTTTAACGAATATTTTCAAAGTGCCAACGGCTGCTCCGCCGTAAAGCGTCCGACTCGGCTGGTTCCCGATGTCGGCCAGAACAAGTGAAAATTCGGCCTCTTCCCCTGGAGGTCCGTTCAAGATTAACGAATATTTTCTAAGTGCCAACGGCTGCTCCGCCGTAAAGCGTCCGACTCGGCTGGTTCCCGATGTCGGCCAGAACAAGTGAACATTCGGCCTCTTCCCCTGGAGGTCCGTTCAAGATTAACGAATATCTTCTAAGTGCCAACGGCTCTTGCGCCGAAAAGCGTCCGCCTGGGCTGGTTCCTGATGTCGGCCAGAACAAGTGAAAATTCGGCCTCTTCCCCTGGAGGTCCGTTCAAGATTAACGAATATTTTCTAAGTGCCAACGGCTCTTGCGCCGAAAAGCGTCCGCCTCGGCTGGTTCCCGCGGTCGGACACAAAATGTGTCAATTCGGCCTCTCTGAGGTACCAGGGGTGGGCTTTATGTACTTGGTCCCCCCACTTAGTGTACTCATCACTTTACCCCCCTTTCGCAAAATATAGTCGGCACGTATGTGCAGAACTGTTTATTTTCATTTTAAAAATTGTCTAAGTGCCAGCGGAAGCTGTCACACGAACTGTCCGAGCTACCACGGTGCCCATCCCGGGCAGTGACGGCAAAAGGCCGATGTGTGTTTATGGAAGTCTGAATAATTTCTAAGTGCCAACGGCTGCTCCGCCGTAAAGTGTCCGCCTCGGCTGGTTCCCTTGGTCGGCCAGAACAAGTGAAAATTCGGCCTCTTCCCCTGGAGGTCCGGAACATTTTGGCGAATATTTCCTAAGTGCCAACGGCTGCTCCGCCGTAAAGTGTCCGCCTCGGCCGGTTCACCCGGTCGGCCAGAACAAGTGAAAATTTGGCCTCTTCCCCTGGAGGTCCGGAACATTTTGGCGAATATTTCCTAAGTGCCAACGGCTGCTCCGCCGTAAAGTGTCCGACTCGGCTGGTTCCCGATGTCGGCCAGAACAAGTGAAAATTCGGCCTCTTCCCCTGGAGGTCCGTTCAAGATTAACGAATATTTCCTAAGTGCCAACGGCTGCTCCGCCGTAAAGCGTCCGACTCGGCTGGTTCCCGATGTCGGCCAGAACAAGTGAAAATTCGGCCTCTTCCCCTGGAGGTCCGTTCAAGATTAACGAATATTTCCTAAGTGCCAACGGCTGCTCCGCCGTAAAGCGTCCGACTCGGCTGGTTCCCGATGTCGGCCAGAACAAGTGAAAAATCGGCCTCTTCCCCTGGAAGTCCGGCCGAGTTAAGGCAAATATTTCCTAAGTGCCAACGGCTGCTCAGCCTTAAAGTGTCCGACTCGGCTGGTTCCCGATGTCGGCCAGAACAAGTGAAAATCCGGCCTCTTCCCCTGGAAGTCCGGCCGAGTTAAGGCAAATATTTCCTAAGTGCCAACGGCTGCTCAGCCTTAAAGTGTCCGACTCGGCTGGTTCCCGATGTCGGCCAGAACAAGTGAAAATCCGGCCTCTTCCCCTGGAAGTCCGGCCGAGTTAAGGCAAATATTTCCTAAGTGCCAACGGCTGCTCAGCCTTAAAGTGTCCGACTCGGCTGGTTCCCGATGTCGGCCAGAACAAGTGAAAATCCGGCCTCTTCCCCTGGAAGTCCGGCCGAGTTAAGGCAAATATTTCCTAAGTGCCAACGGCTGCTCAGCCGTAAAGTGTCCGACTCGGCTGGTTCCCGATGTCGGCCAGAACAAGTGAAAATCCGGCCTCTTCCCCTGGAAGTCCGGCCGAGTTAAGGCAAATATTTCCCAAGTGCCAACGGCTGTTCCGCCGTAAAGGGTCCGACTCGGCTGGTTCCCGATGTCGGCCAGAACAAGTGAAAATCCGGCCTCTTCCCCTGGAAGTCCGGCCGAGTTAAGGCAAATATTTCCTAAGTGCCAACGGCTGTTCCGCCGTAAAGGGTCCGACTCGGCTGGTTCCCGATGTCGGCCAGAACAAGTGAAAAATCGGCCTCTTCCCCTGGAAGTCCGGCCGAGTTCGGCGAATAGTTCCTAAGTGCCAACGGCTGCTCCGCCGTAAAGAGTCCGACTGGGCTGGTTCCCGATGTCGGCCAGAACAAGTGAAAATCCGGCCTCTTCCCCTGGAAGTCCGGCCGAGTTAAGGCAAATATTTCCTAAGTGCCAACGGCTGTTCCGCCGTAAAGGGTCCGACTCGGCTGGTTCCCGATGTCGTCCAGAACAAGTGAAAAATTGGCCTCTTCCCCTGGAAGTCCGGCCGAGTTCGGCGAATATTTCCCAAGTGCCAACGGCTGTTCCGCCGTAAAGAGTCCGACTCGGCTGGTTCCCGATGTCGGCCAGAACAAGTGAAAATTCGGCCTCTTCCCCTGGAGGTCCGTTCAAGTTTGGGGAATATTTTCTAAGTGCCAACGGCTGCTCCGCCTTAAAGCGTCCGACTCGGCTGGTTCCCGATGTCGGCCAGAACAAGTGAAAATCCGGCCTCTTCCCCTGGAAGTCCGGCCGAGTTAAGGCAAATATTTCCTAAGTGCCAACGGCTGCTCAGCCTTAAAGGGCCCGACTCGGCTGGTTCCCGATGTCGGCCAGAACAAGTGACAATTCGGCCTCTTCCCCTGGAGGTCTTTTCAAGTTTAACGAATATTTTCTAAGTGCCAACGGCTGCTCCGCCTTAAAGCGTCCGACTCGGCTGGTTCCCGATGTCGGCCAGAACAAGTGACAATTCGGCCTCTTCCCCTGGAGGTCCTTTCAAGTTTAACGAATATTTTCTAAGTGCCAACGGCTGCTCCGCCTTAAAGAGTCCGACTCGGCTGGTTCCCGATGTCGGCCAGAACAGGTGAAAATTCGGCCTCTTCCCCTGGAGGTCCGTTCAAGTTTGGCGAATATTTTCTAAGTGCCAACGGCTGCTCCGCCTTAAAGTGTCCGACTCGGCTGGTTCCCGATGTCGGGCAGAACAAGTGACAATTCGGCCTCTTCCCCTGGAAGTCCGGCCGAGTTTGGCGAATATTTTCTAAGTGCCAACGGCTGCTCCGCCGTAAAGAGTCCGACTCGGCTGGTTCCCGATGTCGGCCAGAAAAAGTGACAATTCGGCCTCTTCCCCTGGAGGTCCTTTGAAGTTTAGCGAATATTTTCTAAGTGCCAACGGCTCTTGCGCCGAAAAGCGTCCGCCTCGGCTGGTTCCCGCGGTCGGCCGTAATAGGCGAAAATTCGGCCTCTTCCCCTGGAGCGACCTCCAAATTTGGGCGAAATTTTTCTAAGTGCCTAAAGGTACCAGGGGTTTGGGTACCAGGGGTGCAGTACGAACTGGTCTTTTGTCAACCCATGTACTTTTTCTAGAGTACATGGGTTGGTCCCCCCACTTAGTGTACTCATCACTTTACCCCCCTTTCGCAAAATATAGTCAGAACGAGCATGGGGGACGCAATTGTTTTCCATGCAAATCAATTGGGCCTGGTCCGAGCGCTGGTAACGGCCGCCAGCAAGCGTCCCCTGCTCGGATAGCAGAACTGAAGAAGGCACGGCACTTCCAGAGAGAGAGAGAAAATTTTCTAAGTGCCACATTTCTCAAAAATTTTCAAAGTGCCACATCTCTCAAAAAATTTCTAAGTGCCACATCTCTCAAAAACTTTCTAAGTGCCACATCTCTGAAAAACTTTCTAAGTGCCACATCTCTGAAAAAACTTTCTAAGTGCCACGTCTCTGAAAAACTTTCTAAGTGCCACAGCACGGCTGTGAAATATTCAAAGTCCTACAGGCATTGGCAGAATGCGCGGACGGCCGTCTGCTCCCGGCGGCCGCCGCGAAGCTACTACCCCCTCCCGGGGACGGCTGTCTGCTCCCGGCAGCCGTCCTTACCCCCCTCCCCCGTTTGCACCGCCTGAAGTTAGACCCGCCTTGGTAGGGCCCCCACCGGCCCCGGCTCGCCGGCGTTGGGTGGACGGTTCCTGCCCACTTGCGGGTCCCGGTCGCTTGGCAACCGACCGGGGAGGACCAGCCGCCTCCTTAAACACAGGCTGGAAGGGAAATCCGATCAAGCTACGGAGGACCGGCCGCCTCCTTAAACACAGGCCGGAAGGGAAATCCGATCAAGCTACGGAGGACCGGTCGCCTCCCTAAACACAGGCCGGGCAAAAATCTGCGAATGGGCCCGTCAAGGGTAGTGGGTCATCCAAGGAGGGAGGTACCGGCCGCCTCCTTAAACACAGGCCGGGCAAAAATCTGCGAATGGCCCGTCAAGGGTAGAAGGTCATCCAAGGAGGGAGGTACCGGCCGCCTCCTTAAACACAGGCCGGGCAAAAATCTGCGAATGGCCCGTCAAGGGTAGAAGGTCATCCAAGGAGGGAGGTACCGGCCGCCTCCTTAAACACAGGCCGGGCAAAAATCTGCGAATGGCCCGTCAAGGGTAGAAGGTCATCCAAGGAGGGAGGTACCGGCCGCCTCCTTAAACACAGGCCGGGCAAAAATCTGCGAATGGCCCGTCAAGGGTAGAAGGTCATCCAAGGAGGGAGGTACCGGCCGCCTCCTTAAACACAGGCCGGGCAAAAATCTGCGAATGGCCGGTCAAGGGTTGTTGGTCATCCAAGGAGGGAGGTACCGGCCGCCTCCTTAAACACAGGCCGGGCAAAAATCTGCGAACGGCCCGTCAAGGGTTCTGTCTCATCCAAGAAAGGGGTACCGGCCGCCTCAGAGGCCGGAGCGAAGGGGGCGAAAGGCTGTCGATGGGGAAGGATCGGGGCCACGGCTAATCTAGCGATGCCCGCGTCGGGCGGTCACTCCGACGAATGAGCGGGGCCGAATCCGGCGCGAGGCGGCCTTCAGGCACGTGGTTCGAGACGACCTCACCCGGCTCTAGCCCGGAGGATCGGAGGCAACGGCCGTCTCCTTAAGCTAAGGCCGGACGAAAATCTGCGGATGCGGTCCATCCAAGGCAGACGGAGGTACCGGCCGCCTCGGTAAACAAAGCCCGGGCAAAAATCTGCGAACGGCCCGTCAAGGGTTCTGTCTCATCCAAGAAAGGGGTACCGGCCGCCTCAGAGGCCGGAGCGAAGGGGGCGAAAGGCTGTCGATGGGGAAGGATCGGGGCCACGGCTAATCTAGCGATGCCCGCGTCGGGCGGTCACTCCGACGAATGAGCGGGGCCGAATCCGGCGCGAGGCGGCCTTCAGGCACGTGGTTCGAGACGACCTCACCCGGCTCTAGCCCGGAGCGAAAAAAACACTCTTATAACCTGACCGACATGCGCCCATGACCCGCCTTGGTAGGGCCCCCACCGGCCCCGGCTACCGCCGGCGTTGGGTGGACGGTTCCTCCCCACTTGCGGGTCGCACTCCAGCGCTACGGCCGCCGCGCGAGCGCGCGCCCCGCGCCGCCCGCGCAGGCCTAGCGCGAACCGTACGGCAGCGAAACCGAGACGCCCCGGCTCAACCTCACCCAGAGGCCATCCACGGAGGCCGAGCGCGCGATCCGACTTGCGGCACGCCACGTGGGCGTCCGCCGGCCGCGCCGGTCGACCGCGAAACCGATTTCTCAAAGACCAAGCCCGAGTCCCAACCTCCGCACATATCCGCACACGCCTTCCCGACCACCGCGAAGCGGGAGGCGTCTATCGTGGCCGCCGGGGCGTATGACCCCTCCGCGTGAGGCGTGCGGGCTCGGGGGGGCCGCAACGACCGAGTCTGACTCGGACGGGGCGCAGCTTCCCTCCCGGTCGCAGCATCAGCGCCGAACGCGCGACGTCACCAGCCCCCCGGAACGGTTCGTCGGGAGCGCGGCAATGGCCCACATCTCACCTCGCCAGCCGGCCGCAGCGGGCCGCGCCGAACCGAGTCTGACTCGGGGTGCGCACAGTCCCGTCTGGGTCACGG
>NW_026061472.1:22500-29825 GCF_024217435.2 Syngnathus scovelli
GGCGGGCCCCTGGCCTAAACTTCCTCCGGCCCGCGCAACACGCACTTTCCGTCGGACACGGACGGAGGCAACGTCCCCCTCCTGCGGTGACAAAAAAAAATCCACCCCTGGTACCTAAAAATTTCTCCAGCGGCGGGCCCCTGGCCTAAATTTTCTCCGGCCCGCGCAACACGCACTTTGCGCCGGACGCCGGTCCCAAACCACCACCGCCGACCGCCACAAGGCGACAGCCACCATCCCCGACCGCCACCCCCCGACCGCCACCAGCCGACCGCCACAAGGCGACAGCCACCATCCCCAAGCGCCATCCCCGACCGCCACCAGCCGACCGCCACAAGGCGACAGCCACCATCCCCAAGCGCCACCCCCGACCGCCACCAGCCGACCGCCACAAGGCGACAGCCACCATCCCCAAGCGCCATCCCCGACCGCCACCAGCCGACCGCCACAAGGCGACAGCCACCATCCCCAAGCGCCACCCCCGACCGCCACCAGCCGACCGCCACAAGGCGACAGCCACCATCCCCAAGCGCCATCCCCGACCGCCACCCCCCGACCGCCACCAGCCGACCGCCACCAGCCGACCGCCACAAGGCGACAGCCACCATCCCCAAGCGCCACCCCCGACCGCCACCAGCCGACCGCCACCAGCCGACCGCCACAAGGCGACAGCCACCATCCCCAAGCGCCATCCCCGACCGCCACCACCCGACCGCCACCAGCCGACCGCCACCAGCCGACCGCCACAAGGCGACAGCCACCATCCCCAAGCGCCATCCCCGACCGCCACAAGGCGACCGCCACCAGCCGACCGCCACAAGGCGACAGCCACCATCCCCAAGCGCCACCAGCCGACCGCCACCAGCCGACCGCCACAAGGCGACAGCCACCATCCCCAAGCGCCACCCCCGACCGCCACCCCCCGACCGCCACCAGCCGACCGCCACAAGGCGACCGCCACAAGGCGACAGCCACCATCCCCAAGCGCCACCCCCGACCGCCACCCCCCGACCGCCACCAGCCGACCGCCACAAGGCGACAGCCACCATCCCCAAGCGCCATCCCCGACCGCCACCCCCCGACCGCCACAAGGCGACCGCCACCAGCCGACCGCCACAAGGCGACAGCCACCATCCCCAAGCGCCACCCCCGACCGCCGCCCCCCGACCGCCCCAAGGCGACCGCCACCAGCCGACCGCCACAAGGCGACAGCCACCATCCCCAAGCGCCATCCCCGACCGCCACCAGCCGACCGCCACCAGCCGACCGCCACAAGGCGACAGCCACCATCCCCAAGCGCCATCCCCGACCGCCACCAGCCGACCGCCACAAGGCGACAGCCACCATCCCCAAGCGCCATCCCCGACCGCCACCAGCCGACCGCCACCAGCCGACCGCCACCAGCCGACCGCCACAAGGCGACAGCCACCATCCCCAAGCGCCACCCCCGACCGCCACCAGCCGACCGCCACAAGGCGACAGCCACCATCCCCAAGCGCCATCCCCGACCGCCACCAGCCGACCGCCACAAGGCGACAGCCACCATCCCCAAGCGCCACCCCCGACCGCCACCAGCCGACCGCCACCAGCCGACCGCCACAAGGCGACAGCCACCATCCCCAAGCGCCACCCCCGACCGCCACCAGCCGACCGCCACCAGCCGACCGCCACAAGGCGACAGCCACCATCCCCAAGCGCCATCCCCGACCGCCACCACCCGACCGCCACCAGCCGACCGCCACCAGCCGACCGCCACCAGCCGACCGCCACAAGGCGACAGCCACCATCCCCAAGCGCCACCCCCGACCGCCACCAGCCGACCGCCACAAGGCGACAGCCACCATCCCCAAGCGCCATCCCCGACCGCCACCAGCCGACCGCCACCAGCCGACCGCCACCGGCCGACCGCCACCGGCCGTTCGCGGTGTGCGCCGCCGTTCCCCAAGCACCCTCCGGGACGAAGCCGGAGCCGGAGAATAGCAGCGGCCGTGCGTAAAAGCTGCGGCCGGGCCTCGCGGAAGGTCCCCGGGCAGCGAGCTGCCGAGCCCCGGCCTCCAGCTTCCACCAGATAATAGGACCGGGCGCGCGCAAAAGCTGCGGCCGGGCCTGGCGGAAGGTCCTCGGGCATCCAGCGAGATCACACGGCCCCCACCGGAGGCGGCTAGCGCCTCCGTAGAGTAGTGCCGGCCCGTGGAAGCGGCCGCCCGTCAGCCTGCGTTGCCGCTGGTCGAAAAATGCACTAAGTGCCAAACCCCATTCATTTACAACGGCGTGTCCGCCAGAGGGCGCACTTCCCCCGGCGGACCAGCCGGCGGGGCTCGTTAGAGAGTGTATCCGCCTGGCAGTGCCTCCTGGACGGCCTGTATTCCGGACCGCGACCGCTAACTTACGGGAGCCTAAACGGCCCGCGGACCAGCCGGCGGGTCCTCCGTGAAAGCCTATCCGCCTGGCGGTGCCTCCTGGACGGCCTGGATTCCGGACCGCGACCGCTAACTTACGGGACCCTAAACGGCCCGCGGACCAGCCGGCGGCTCCTCCGTGAAAGCCTATCCGCCTGGCGGTGGCTCCGGGCCGGCCTGGATTCCGGACCGCCACCGCTCACTCGCGGGACCCTAATCGGCCCGCGGACCAGCCGGCGGGACCTCCGTGAAAGCCTATCCGCCTGGCGGTGCCTCCTGGACGGCCTGGATTCCGGACCGCGACCGCTAACTTACGGGACCCTAAACGGCCCGCGGACCAGCCGGCGGCTCCTCCGTGAAAGCCTATCCGCCTGGCGGTGGCTCCGGGCCGGCCTGGATTCCGGACCGCCACCGCTCACTCGCGGGACCCTAATCGGCCCGCGGACCAGCCGGCGGGACCTCCGTGAAAGCCTATCCGCCTGGCGGTGCCTCCTGGCCGGCCTGGATTCCGGACCGCCACCGCTCACTCGCGGGACCCTAATCGGCCCGCGGACCAGCCGGCGGATCCTCCGTGAAAGCCTATCCGCCTTCGCCGGTTCCCCGGCCGGCCACGGGTGGCGAGAATCCGGCCTCCTCGCCCGGAGCGCGCTTCGACTTGGGCGAAAAATGCACCAAGTGCCAAACCCCATTCATTTACAACGGCGTGTCCGCCAGAGGGCGCACTTCCTCCGGCCGGCGGGGCTCGTTAGAGACCGCGTCCGCCTTGGCCGGTTCCCCGGCCGGCCACGGGTGGCGAGAATCCGGCCTCCTCGCCCGGAGCGCGCTTCGACTTGGGCGAAAAATGCACCAAGTGCCAAACCCCATTCATTTACAACGGCGTGTCCGCCAGAGGGCGCACTTCCTCCGGCCGGCGGGGCTCGTTAGAGAGCGCGTCCGCCTTGGCCGGTTCCCCGGCCGGCCACGGGTGGCGAGAATCCGGCCTCCTCGCCCGGAGCGCGCTTCGACTTGGGCGAAAAATGCACCAAGTGCCAAACCCCATTCATTTACAACGGCGTGTCCGCCAGAGGGCGCACTTCCTCCGGCCGGCGGGGCTCGTTAGAGAGCGCGTCCGCCTTCGCCGGTTCCCCGGTCGGCCGCGAACGGCGAAAAGCCGGCCTCTTCCCCCGGAGCCCGGTCGGCGAATTATTATTTATTTATTTATTTATTTTTTTTCCAAAGTGCCAACGGCTCTCGCGCCGCGATGCGTCCGCCTTCGCCGGTTCCCCGGTCGGCCACGAAGTATTGCGCATGATTATACGCGATGTTAATATTTATTTAATTATTAAATAAATACATACATGTGTTTATTAATAATATACGCGATGTTAATATTTATTTAATTATTACCTATATTATGAATAAACTAACGGTGATTTTACACGATTTGACTACATACGTGACCGTGATATAGTGCCGAGGGCTCCCGCGCCGTCACGCGTCCGCCTTGGCAGGGGTCGCCCGCGGCAGCGAGCGTTCGGCTCGCGGGGGTCCGCGGGGTGTTATTAGGGAGTGCGGCAGCCGTGCCGAGGCTCCGGCCGGCCGCCGGAAGTCCGGCGGGGGAGCGTCGGAGCTCCGCGAGGCCGGCCGGGGAGCCTCTTAGTCATCGCCCGCGCTCGCGGTGGTCCCGGTCGCTTAAAGTGCCACGGGAGGCGTAGCGATGCCAGTGAGTGTGCGCCAAGTGCGAGAGGCGGTGCATTTACGCGCCGTGTCCGCGAGAGGGAGGCAATTCCCCGTTGCGACCTCCGGGAGATCAGCGGGCCGTTCAAATCGCTTAGCCGGGGTGCCGGGAGCCTCCTCGGGCGTCGAGTTAGGAGGGGGGCGCGCGGAGAACCGGCCGGAGGTCCCCTGGAAGCTCAGCGGGCCGTGGGAAACGCTTGGCCGGGGTGCCGGGAGCCTCGGCCGGCTTAAAAGTGAGGAGGAAAGCGCGCGGAGAACCGGCCGGAGGTCCCCTGGAAACTCAGCGGGACGTGGGAAAAAGCTCAGCCGGGGTGCCGGAAGCCTCGGCCGGCTTAAAACGTGAGGAGGAAAGCACCGGGAGAACCGGCTGGAGGTCTTCTGGAAGCTCAGCGGGCCGTGGAGAAAGCTTAGCCGGGGTGCCGGAAGCCTCGGCCGGCTTAAAATGTGAGGAGGAAACCGGCTGGACGTCTTCTGGAAGATCAGCGGGCCGTGGAAAATGCTAAGCCGAGGTGCTGGTTGTCGAATAAGGCTCCGCCATCTCGTAGAAGGTGCTAATAAAGTTCATATCCGCTCGGCTGGAGGTAATTGGCCAGCGGACCGGCCGCCGGGACCTCCGTGACCGCCTATCCGCCTGGCGGTGCCTCCTGGCCGGCGTGCATTCCGGGCCGCGACCGCTCACTTACGGGACCCTGATTGGCCCGCGGACCGGCCGGCGGGACCTCCGTGACAGCCTACCCGCCTGGCGGTGGCTGCTGGCCGGCGCGGATTCCGGGCCGCGACCGCTAACTTACGGGACCCTAATTGGCCCGCGGACCAGCTGGCGGGACCTCCGTGACAGCCTACCCGCCTGGCGGTGGCTGCTGGCCGGCGCGGATTCCGGGCCGCGACCGCTAACTTACGGGACCCTAATTGGCCCGCGGACCAGCTGGCGGGACCTCCGTGAAAGCCCATCCGCCTGCCGGTGCCTCCTGGCCGGCGTGGATTCCGGGCCGCGACCGCTAACTTACGGGACCATAAATGGCCCGCGGACCAGCTGGCGGGACCTCCGTGACCGCCTATCCGCCTGGCGGTGCCTCCTGGCCGGCCTGGATTCCGGGCCGCGACCGCTCACCTACGGGACCCTAAATGGCCCGCGGACCAGCCGGCGGGACCTCCGTGACAGCCTACCCGCCTCCCGGTGGCTGCTGGCCGGCGCGGATTCCGGGCCGCGACCGCTAACTTACGGGACCCCAATTGGCCCGCGGACCAGCCGGCGGGACCCCCGTGACCGCCTATCCGCCTTGGCCGGTTCCCCGGCCGGCCACGGATGGCGAGAATCCGGCCTCCTCGCCCGGAGCGCTCGTCGGCTTCGGCGAAAAATGCACTAAGTGCCAAACCCCATTCATTTACAATGGCGTGTCCGCCAGAGGGCGCAGTTCCCCCCGCGGACCGGCCGGCGGGACCTCCGTGACAGCCTATCCGCCTGGCGGTGGCTGCGGGCCGGCGCGAATTCCGGGCCGCGACCGCTAACTTACGGGACCCCGATTGGCCCGCGGACCAGCCGGCGGGACCTCCGTGACCGCCTATCCGCCTGCGCTGGTTCCCCGGCCGGCGCGAATTCCGGGCCGCGACCGCTAACTTACGGGACCCCGATTGGCCCGCGGACCAGCCGGCGGGACCTCCGTGACCGCCTATCCGCCTGCGCTGGTTCCCCGGCCGGCGCGAATTCCGGGCCGCGACCGCTAACTTACGGGACCCCGATTGGCCCGCGGACCAGCCGGCGGGACCTCCGTGACCGCCTATCCGCCTGCGCTGGTTCCCCGGCCGGCGCGAATTCCGGGCCGCGACCGCTAACTTACGGGACCCCAATTGGCCCGCGGACCAGCCGGCGGGACCTCCGTGACCGCCTATCCGCCTCCGCTGGTTCCCCCCTCGGCGTGGATTCCGGACCGCGACCGCTAAATTACGGGACCCAAATTGGCCCGCGGACCAGCCGGCGGGACCTCCGTGACCGCCTATCCGCCTTCGCTGGTTCCCCGGTCGGCCACAGATGACGAATATTCGGCCTCTCGCTCTGGAAGTCCTGCCGACTTAGCCGAAAATTTTCTAAGTGCCATCGGCTCTCGCTCGGAAAAGTGTCCGCCTCGTCTGGTTCCCCAGCTCGGCCTCAGAATTCGAAAATTCGGCCTCTCTGAGGTACCAGGGGTAGGCTTTATGTACTTGGTCCCCCCAGTTAGTGTACTCATCACTTTACCCCCCTTTCGCAAAATATAGTCGGCACGTATGTGCAGAACTGTTTATTTTCATTTTAAAAATTTTCTAAGTGCCAGCGGAAGCTGTCACACGAACTGTCCGAGCTACCACGGTGCCCATCCCGGGCAGTGACGGCAAAAGGCCGATGTGTGTTTGATGGAAGTCTGAATAATTTCTAAGTGCCAACGGCTCAACCGCCGTAAAGTGTCCGCCTCGGCTGGTTCTCCCGGTCGGCCCGAACGAGCGAAAATTCGGCCTCTTCCCCTGGAGGTCCGGAACATTTGGCGAATATTTTCAAAGTGCCAACGGCTGTTCCGCCGTAACGTGTCCGACCCGGCTGGTTCCTCCGGTCGGCCCGAACGAGCGAAAATTCGGCCTCTTCCCCTGGAGGTCCGGAACATTTTGGCGAATATTTTCAAAGTGCCAACGGCTGTTGCGCCGTAACGTGTCCGACCCGGCCGGTTCCTCCGGTCGGCCCGAACGAGCGAAAATTCGGCCTCTTCCCCTGGAGGTCCGGAACATTTTGGCGAATATTTTCAAAGTGCCAACGGCCGTTCCGCCGTAAAGTGTCCTACCCGGCTGGTTCCTTCGGTCGGCCCGAACGAGCGAAAATTCGGCCTCTTCCCCTGGAGGTCCGGAACATTTTGGCGAATATTTTCAAAGTGCCAACGGCTGTATCGCCGTAACGTGTCCGACCCGGCTGGTTCCTCCGGTCGGCCCGAACGAGCGAAAATTCGGCCTCTTCCCCTGGAGGTCCGGACGACTTTGGCGAATATTTTCTAAGTGCGAACGGCTGTTGCGCCGTAACGTGTCCGACCCGGCTGGTTCCTCCGGTCGGCCCGAACGAGCGAAAATTCGGCCTCTTCCCCTGGAGGTCCGGAACATTTTGGCGAATATTTTCAAAGTGCCAACGGCTGTTGCGCCGTAACGTGTCCGACCCGGCCGGTTCCTCCGGTCGGCCCGAACGAGCGAAAATTC
>NW_026061473.1:0-12500 GCF_024217435.2 Syngnathus scovelli
GCCGTCCGCGCATTCTGCCAATGCCTGTAGGACTTTGAATATTTCACAGCCGTGCTGTGGCACTTAGAAAATTTTTCAGAGACGTGGCACTTAGAAAGTTTTTCAGAGATGTGGCACTTTGAAAGTTTTTTGAGAGATGTGGCACTTTGAAAGTTTTTGAGAGATGATGAGGCACTTAGAAATTTTTTGAGAGATGTGGCACTTAGAAATTTTTTTGAGAGATGTGGCACTTTGAAAATTTTTTGAGAAATGTGGGCACTTAGAAAATTTTCTCTCTCTCTCTGGAAGTGCCGTGCCTTCTTCAGTTCTGCTATCCGAGCAGGGGACGCTTGCTGGCGGCCGTTACCAGCGCTCGGACCAGGCCCAATTGATTTGCATGGAAAACAATTGCGTCCCCCATGCTCGTTCTGACTATATTTTGCGAAAGGGGGGTAAAGTGATGAGTACACTAAGTGGGGGGGACCAACCCATGTACTCTAGAAAAAGTACATGGGTTGACAAAAGACCAGTTTGGTAATGCACCCCTGGTACCCAAACCCCTGGTACCTTTAGGCACTTAGAAAAAATTTCGCCCCAAATTTGGAGGTCGCTCCAGGGGAAGAGGCCGAATTTTCGCCTATTACGGCCGACCGCGGGAACCAGCCGAGGCGGACGCTTTTCGGCGCAAGAGCCGTTGGCACTTAGAAAATATTCGCTAAACTTCAAAGGACCTCCAGGGGAAGAGGCCGAATTGTCACTTTTTCTGGCCGACATCGGGAACCAGCCGAGTCGGACTCTTTACGGCGGAGCAGCCGTTGGCACTTAGAAAATATTCGCCAAACCTCGGCCGGACTTCCAGGGGAAGAGGCCGAATTGTCACTTGTTCTGCCCGACATCGGAACCAGCCGAGTCGGACACTTTAAGGCGGAGCAGCCGTTGGCACTTAGAAAATATTCGCCAAACTTGAACGGACCTCCAGGGGAAGAGGCCTCGAATTTTCACCTGTTCTGGCCGACATCGGGAACCAGCCGAGTCGGACGCTTTAAGGCGGAGCAGCCGTTGGCACTTAGAAAATATTCCCCAAACTTGAACGGACCTCCAGGGGAAGAGGCCGAATTTTCACTTGTTCTGGCCGACATCGGGAACCAGCCGAGTCGGACGCTTTAAGGCGGAGCAGCCGTTGGCACTTAGAAAATATTCGTTAAACTTCAACTGACCTCCAGGGGAGAGAGGCCGAATTTTCCTCACCTGTTCTGGCGACATCGGAACCAGCCGAGTCGGACGCTTTAAGGCGGAGCAGCCGTTGGCACTTAGAAAATATTCCCCAAAACTTGAACGGACCTCCAGGGGAAGAGGCCGAATTTTCACTTGTTCTGGCCGACATCGGGGAACCAGCCGAGTCGGACGCTTTAAGGCGGAGCAGCCGTTGGCACTTAGAAAATATTCGTTTAAACTTCAACTGACCTCCAGGGGAAGAGGCCGAATTTCCACTTATTCTGGCCGACATCGGGAACCAGCCGAGTCGGACGCTTTACGGCGGAGCAGCCGTTGGCACTTAGGAAATATTCGCCTTAACTCGGCCGGACTTCCAGGGGAAGAGGCCGGATTTTCAATTGTTCTGGCCGACATCGGGAACCAGCCGAGTCGGACTCTTTACGGCGGAACAGCCGTTGGCACTTAGGAAATATTCGCCGAACTCGGCCGGACTTCCAGGGGAAGAGGCCGATTTTTCACTTGTTCTGGCCGACATCGGGAACCAGCCGAGTCGGACCCTTTACGGCGGAACAGCCGTTGGCACTTAGGAAATATTTGCCTTAACTCGGCCGGACTTCCAGGGGAAGAGGCCGGATTTTCACTTGTTCTGGCCGACATCGGGAACCGGCCGAGTCGGACACTTTAAGGCTGAGCAGCCGTTGGCACTTAGGAAATATTCGCCTTAACTCGGCCGGACTTCCAGGGGAAGAGGCCGGATTTTCACTTGTTCTGGCCGACATCGGGAACCAGCCGAGTCGGACACTTTAAGGCTGAGCAGCCGTTGGCACTTAGGAAATATTCGCCTTAACTCGGCCGGACTTCCAGGGGAAGAGGCCGGATTTTCACTTGTTCTGGCCGACATCGGGAACCAGCCGAGTCGGACTCTTTACGGCGGAACAGCCGTTGGCACTTAGGAAATATTTGCCTTAACTCGGCCGGACTTCCAGGGGAAGAGGCCGAATTTTCACTTGTTCTGGCCGACATCGGGAACCAGCCGAGTCGGACTCTTTACGGCGGAACAGCCGTTGGCACTTAGGAAATATTCGCCGAACTTGGCCGGACTTCCAGGGGAAGAGGCCGATTTTTCACTTGTTCTGGCCGACATCGGGAACCAGCCGAGTCGGACTCTTTACGGCGGAACAGCCGTTGGCACTTAGGAAATATTTGCCTTAACTCGGCCGGACTTCCAGGGGAAGAGGCCGAATTTTCACTTGTTCTGGCCGACATCGGGAACCAGCCGAGTCGGACTCTTTACGGCGGAACAGCCGTTGGCACTTAGGAAATATTCGCCGAACTTGGCCGGACTTCCAGGGGAAGAGGCCGATTTTTCACTTGTTCTGGCCGACATCGGGAACCAGCCGAGTCGGACCCTTTACGGCGGAACAGCCGTTGGCACTTGGGAAATATTTGCCTTAACTCGGCCGGACTTCCAGGGGAAGAGGCCGATTTTTCACTTGTTCTGGCCGACATCGGGAACCAGCCGAGTCGGACTCTTTACGGCGGAACAGCCGTTGGCACTTAGGAAATATTTGCCTTAACTCGGCCGGACTTCCAGGGGAAGAGGCCGAATTTTCACTTGTTCTGGCCGACATCGGGAACCAGCCGAGTCGGACTCTTTACGGCGGAACAGCCGTTGGCACTTAGAAAATATTCGTTAAACTTCAACTGACCTCCAGGGGAAGAGGCCGAATTTTCACTTGTTCTGGCCGACATCGGGAACCAGCCGAGTCGGACTCTTTACGGCGGAACAGCCGTTGGCACTTAGAAAATATTCGTTAAACTTCAACTGACCTCCAGGGGAAGAGGCCGAATTTTCACTTGTTCTGGCCGACATCGGGAACCAGCCGAGTCGGACGCTTTTCGGCGGAGCAGCCGTTGGCACTTAGAAAATATTCGTTAATCTTGAACGGACCTCCAGGGGAAGAGGCCGAATTTCCACTTATTCTGGCCGACATCGGGAACCAGCCGAGTCGGACGCTTTACGGCGGAGCAGCCGTTGGCACTTAGGAAATATTTGCCTTAACTCGGCCGGACTTCCAGGGGAAGAGGCCGATTTTTCACTTGTTCTGGCCGACATCGGGAACCAGCCGAGTCGGACCCTTTACGGCGGAACAGCCGTTGGCACTTAGGAAATATTTGCCTTAACTCGGCCGGACTTCCAGGGGAAGAGGCCGATTTTTCACTTGTTCTGGCCGACATCGGGAACCAGCCGAGTCGGACTCTTTACGGCGGAACAGCCGTTGGCACTTAGGAAATATTCGCCAAAATGTTCCGGACCTCCAGGGGAAGAGGCCGAATATTCACTCGTTCTGGCCGACATCGGGAACCAGCCGAGTCGGACACTTTACGGCGGAGCAGCCGTTGGCACTTAGGAAATATTCGTTAAACTTCAACTGACCTCCAGGGGAAGAGGCCGAATTTTCACTTGTTCTGGCCGACATCGGGAACCAGCCGAGTCGGTCTCTTTACGGCGGAGCAGCCGTTAGCACTTAGGAAATATTCGCCGAACTTGGCCGGACTTCCAGGGGAAGAGGCCGGATTTTCACTTGTTCTGGCCGACATCGGGAACCAGCCGAGTCGGACACTTTACGGCGGAGCAGCCGTTGGCACTTAGGAAATATTTGCCTTAACTCGGCCGGACTTCCAGGGGAAGAGGCCGGATTTTCACTTGTTCTGGCCGACATCGGGAACCAGCCGAGTCGGACACTTTAAGGCTGAGCAGCCGTTGGCACTTAGGAAATATTTACCTTAACTCGGCCGGACTTCCAGGGGAAGAGGCCGATTTTTCACTTGTTCTGGCCGACCGGGTGAACCGGCCGAGGCGGACACTTTACGGCGGAGCAGCCGTTGGCACTTAGGAAATATTCGCCAAAATGTTCCGGACCTCCAGGGGAAGAGGCCGAATTTTCACTTGTTCTGGCCGACCGGGGGAACCGGCCGAGGCGGACACTTTACGGCGGAGCACCCGTTGGCACTTAGAAAATATTCGCCAAAATGTTCCGGACCTCCAGGGAAAGAGGCCGAATTTTCGCTCGTTCGGGCCGACCGGGAGAACCGGCCGAGGCGGACACTTTACGGCGGTTGAGCCGTTGGCACTTAGGAAATATTCGCCAAAATGTTCCGGACCTCCAGGGGAAGAGGCCGAATTTTCACTTGTTCTGGCCGACCGGGGGAACCAGCCGAGGCGGACACTTTACGGCGGAGCACCCGTTGGCACTTAGAAAATATTCGCCAAAATGTTCCGGACCTCCAGGGAAAGAGGCCGAATTTTCGCTCGTTCGGGCCGACCGGGAGAACCGGCCGAGGCGGACACTTTACGGCGGTTGAGCCGTTGGCACTTAGAAATTATTCAGACTTCCATCAAACACACATCGGCCTTTTGCCGTCACTGCCCGGGATGGGCACCGTGGTAGCTCGGACAGTTCGTGTGACAGCTTCCGCTGGCACTTAGACAATTTTTAAAATGAAAATAAACAGTTCTGCACATACGTGCCGACTATATTTTGCGAAAGGGGGGTAAAGTGATGAGTACACTAACTGGGGGGACCAAGTACATAAAGCCTACCCCTGGTACCTCAGAGAGGCCGAATTGACACATTTTGTGTCCGACCGCGGGAACCAGCCGAGGCGGACGCTTTTCGGCGCAAGAGCCGTTGGCACTTAGAAAATATTCGTTAATCTTGAACGGACCTCCAGGGGAAGAGGCCGAATTTTCACTTGTTCTGGCCGACATCGGGAACCAGCCGAGTCGGACGCTTTACGGCGGAGCAGCCGTTGGCACTTAGGAAATATTCGTTAATCTTGAACGGACCTCCAGGGGAAGAGGCCGAATTTTCACTTGTTCTGGCCGACATCGGGAACCAGCCGAGTCGGACGCTTTACGGCGGAGCAGCCGTTGGCACTTAGAAAATATTCGTTAAACTTCAACTGACCTCCAGGGGAAGAGGCCGAATTTCCACTTGTTCTGGCCGACATCGGGAACCAGCCGAGTCGGACGCTTTACGGCGGAAGAGCCGATGGCACTTAGAAAATATTCGTTAAACTTGACAGGACCTCCAGGGGAAGAGGCCGAATTTTCGCTCGTTCAGGCCGACCGGAGGAACCGGCCGAGTCGGACACCTTACGGCGGAAGAGCCGATGGCACTTAGAAAATATTCGCCAAAATGTTCCGGACCTCCAGGGGAAGAGGCCGAATTTTCACTTGTTCAGGCCGACCGGAGGAACCGGCCGAGTCGGACACCTTACGGCGGAAGAGCCGATGGCACTTAGAAAATATTCGTTAAACTTGACAGGACCTCCAGGGGAAGAGGCCGAATTTTCGCTCGTTCAGGCCGACCGGAGGAACCGGCCGAGTCGGACACCTTACGGCGGAAGAGCCGATGGCACTTAGAAAATATTCGTTAAACTTGACAGGACCTCCAGGGGAAGAGGCCGAATTTTCGCTCGTTCAGGCCGACCGGAGGAACCGGCCGAGTCGGACACCTTACGGCGGAAGAGCCGATGGCACTTAGAAAATATTCGTTAAACTTGACAGGACCTCCAGGGGAAGAGGCCGAATTTTCGCTCGTTCAGGCCGACCGGAGGAACCGGCCGAGTCGGACACATTACGGCGGAAGAGCCGATGGCACTTAGAAAATATTCGTTAAACTTGACAGGACCTCCAGGGGAAGAGGCCGAATTTTCGCTCGTTCAGGCCGACCGGAGGAACCGGCCGGGTCGGACACCTTACGGCGGAAGAGCCGATGGCACTTAGAAAATATTCGCCAAAATGTTCCGGACCTCCAGGGGAAGAGGCCGAATTTTCACTTGTTCAGGCCGACCGGAGGAACCGGCCGGGTCGGACACGTTACGGCGGAACAGCCGTTGGCACTTAGAAAATATTCGTCAAAGTCGTCCGGACCTCCAGGGGAAGAGGCCGAATTTTCGCTCGTTCGGGCCGACCGGAGGAACCGGCCGGGTCGGACACGTTACGGCGCAACAGCCGTTCGCACTTAGAAAATATTCGTTAAACTTCACAGGACCTCCAGGGGAAGAGGCCGAATTTTCGCTCGTTCGGGCCGACCGGAGGAACCGGCCGGGTCGGACACGTTACGGCGCAACAGCCGTTCGCACTTAGAAAATATTCGCCAAAGTCGTCCGGACCTCCAGGGGAAGAGGCCGAATTTTCGCTCGTTCGGGCCGACCGGAGGAACCAGCCGGGTCGGACACGTTACGGCGCAACAGCCGTTGGCACTTTGAAAATATTCGCCAAAATGTTCCGGACCTCCAGGGGAAGAGGCCGAATTTTCGCTCGTTCGGGCCGACCGGAGGAACCGGCCGGGTCGGACACGTTACGGCGCAACAGCCGTTGGCACTTTGAAAATATTCGCCAAAATGTTCCGGACCTCCAGGGGAAGAGGCCGAATTTTCGCTCGTTCAAGCCGACCGGAGGAACCAGCCGGGTCGGACACGTTACGGCGCAACAGCCGTTGGCACTTTGAAAATATTCGCCAAAATGTTCCGGACCTCCAGGGGAAGAGGCCGAATTTTCGCTCGTTCAAGCCGACCGGAGGAACCAGCCGGGTCGGACACGTTACGGCGCAACAGCCGTTGGCACTTTGAAAATATTCGCCAAAATGTTCCGGACCTCCAGGGGAAGAGGCCGAATTTTCGCTCGTTCGGGCCGACCGGAGGAACCGGCCGGGTCGGACACGTTACGGCGCAACAGCCGTTGGCACTTTGAAAATATTCGCCAAAATGTTCCGGACCTCCAGGGGAAGAGGCCGAATTTTCGCTCGTTCAAGCCGACCGGAGGAACCAGCCGGGTCGGACACGTTACGGCGCAACAGCCGTTGGCACTTTGAAAATATTCGCCAAAATGTTCCGGACCTCCAGGGGAAGAGGCCGAATTTTCGCTCGTTCAAGCCGACCGGAGGAACCAGCCGGGTCGGACACGTTACGGCGCAACAGCCGTTGGCACTTTGAAAATATTCGCCAAAATGTTCCGGACCTCCAGGGGAAGAGGCCGAATTTTCGCTCGTTCGGGCCGACCGGAGGAACCGGCCGGGTCGGACACGTTACGGCGCAACAGCCGTTGGCACTTTGAAAATATTCGCCAAAATGTTCCGGACCTCCAGGGGAAGAGGCCGAATTTTCGCTCGTTCGGGCCGACCGGAGGAACCGGCCGGGTCGGACACTTTACGGCGCAACAGCCGTTGGCACTTTGAAAATATTCGCCAAAATGTTCCGGACCTCCAGGGGAAGAGGCCGAATTTTCGCTCGTTCGGGCCGACCGGAGGAACCGGCCGGGTCGGACACTTTACGGCGCAACAGCCGTTGGCACTTTGAAAATATTCGCCAAAATGTTCCGGACCTCCAGGGGAAGAGGCCGAATTTTCGCTCGTTCGGGCCGACCGGGAGAACCAGCCGAGGCGGACACTTTACGGCGCAACAGCCGTTGGCACTTTGAAAATATTCGCCAAAATGTTCCGGACCTCCAGGGGAAGAGGCCGAATTTTCGCTCGTTCGGGCCGACCGGGAGAACCAGCCGAGGCGGACACTTTACGGCGGTTGAGCCGTTGGCACTTAGAAATTATTCAGACTTCCATCAAACACACATCGGCCTTTTGCCGTCACTGCCCGGGATGGGCACCGTGGTAGCTCGGACAGTTCGTGTGACAGCTTCCGCTGGCACTTAGAAAATTTTTAAAATGAAAATAAACAGTTCTGCACATACGTGCCGACTATATTTTGCGAAAGGGGGGTAAAGTGATGAGTACACTAACTGGGGGGACCAAGTACATAAAGCCCACCCCTGGTACCTCAGAGAGGCCGAATTTTCGAATTCTGAGGCCGAGCTGGGGAACCAGACGAGGCGGACACTTTTCCGAGCGAGAGCCGATGGCACTTAGAAAATTTTCGGCTAAGTCGGCAGGACTTCCAGAGCGAGAGGCCGAATATTCGTCATCTGTGGCCGACCGGGGAACCAGCGAAGGCGGATAGGCGGTCACGGATGTCCCGCCGGCTGGTCCGCGGGCCAATTTGGGTCCCGTAATTTAGCGGTCGCGGTCCGGAATCCACGCCGGCCGGGGAACCAGCGCAGGCGGATAGGCGGTCACGGAGGTCCCGCCGGCTGGTCCGCGGGCCAATTTTGGTCCCGTAAGTGAGCGGCCGCGGCCCGGAATACACGCCGACCGGGGAACCAGCGAAGGCGGATAGGCGGTCACGGAGGTCCCGCCGGCTGGTCCGCGGGCCAATTGGGGTCCCGTAAATTAGCGGTCGCGGCCCGGAATTCGCGCCGGCCGGGGAACCAGCGCAGGCGGATAGGCGGTCACGGAGGTCCCGCCGGCTGGTCCGCGGGCCAATCGGGGTCCCGTAAGTTAGCGGTCGCGGCCCGGAATTCGCGCCGGCCGGGGAACCAGCGCAGGCGGATAGGCGGTCACGGAGGTCCCGCCGGCTGGTCCGCGGGCCAATCGGGGTCCCGTAAGTTAGCGGTCGCGGCCCGGAATTCGCGCCGGCCGGGGAACCAGCGCAGGCGGATAGGCGGTCACGGAGGTCCCGCCGGCTGGTCCGCGGGCCAATCGGGGTCCCGTAAGTTAGCGGTCGCGGCCCGGAATTCGCGCCGGCCGGGGAACCAGCGCAGGCGGATAGGCGGTCACGGAGGTCCCGCCGGCTGGTCCGCGGGCCAATCGGGGTCCCGTAAGTTAGCGGTCGCGGCCCGGAATTCGCGCCGGCCGGGGAACCAGCGCAGGCGGATAGGCGGTCACGGAGGTCCCGCCGGCTGGTCCGCGGGCCAATCGGGGTCCCGTAAGTTAGCGGTCGCGGCCCGGAATTCGCGCCGGCCCGCAGCCACCGCCAGGCGGATAGGCGGTCACGGAGGTCCCGCCGGCCGGTCCGCGGGGGGAACTGCGCCCTCTGGCGGACACGCTATTGTAAATGAATGGGGTTTGGCACTTAGTGCATTTTTCGCCGAAGCCGACGAGCGCTCCGGGCGAGGAGGCCGGATTCTCGCCATCCGTGGCCGGCCGGGGAACCGGCCAAGGCGGATAGGCGGTCACGGGGGTCCCGCCGGCTGGTCCGCGGGCCAATTGGGGTCCCGTAAGTTAGCGGTCGCGGCCCGGAATCCGCGCCGGCCAGCAGCCACCGGGAGGCGGATAGGCTGTCACGGAGGTCCCGCCGGCTGGTCCGCGGGCCATTTAGGGTCCCGTAGGTGAGCGGTCGCGGCCCGGAATCCAGGCCGGCCAGGAGGCACCGCCAGGCGGATAGGCGGTCACGGAGGTCCCGCCAGCTGGTCCGCGGGCCATTTATGGTCCCGTAAGTTAGCGGTCGCGGCCCGGAATCCACGCCGGCCAGGAGGCACCGGCAGGCGGATGGGCGGTCACGGAGGTCCCGCCAGCTGGTCCGCGGGCCGTTTAGGGTCCCGTAAGTTAGCGGTCGCGGCCCGGAATCCACGCCGGCCAGGAGGCACCGCCAGGCGGGTAGGCTGTCACGGAGGTCCCGCCAGCTGGTCCGCGGGCCAATTAGGGTCCCGTAAGTTAGCGGTCGCGGCCCGGAATCCGCGCCGGCCAGCAGCCACCGCCAGGCGGGTAGGCTGTCACGGAGGTCCCGCCGGCCGGTCCGCGGGCCAATCAGGGTCCCGTAAGTGAGCGGTCGCGGCCCGGAATGCACGCCGGCCAGCAGGCACCGCCAGGCGGATAGGCGGTCACGGAGGTCCCGCCGGCCGGTCCGCGGGCCAATCAGGGTCCCGTAAGTGAGCGGTCGCGGCCCGGAATGCACGCCGGCCAGGAGGCACCGCCAGGCGGATAGGCGGTCACGGAGGTCCCGCCGGCCGGTCCGCTGGCCAATTACCTCCAGCCGAGCGGATATGAACTTTATTAGCACCTTCTACGAGATGGCGGAGCCTTATTCGACAACCAGCACCTCGGCTTAGCATTTTCCACGGCCCGCTGATCTTCCAGAAGACGTCCAGCCGGTTTCCTCCTCACATTTTAAGCCGGCCGAGGCTTCCGGCACCCCGGCTAAGCTTTCTCCACGGCCCGCTGAGCTTCCAGAAGACCTCCAGCCGGTTCTCCCGGTGCTTTCCTCCTCACGTTTTAAGCCGGCCGAGGCTTCCGGCACCCCGGCTAAGCTTTTTCCCACGGCCCGCTGAGCTTCCAGGGGACCTCCGGCCGGTTCTCCGCGCGCTTTCCTCCTCACTTTTAAGCCGGCCGAGGCTCCAGGCACCTCGGCTAAGCGTTTTGAACGGCCCGCTGAGCTTCCAGGGGACCTCCAGCCGGTTCTCCGCGCGCCCCCCTCCCAACTTTTTAAGCCGGCCGAGGCTCCAGGCACCCCGGCCAAGCCTTTCCCACGGCCCGCTGAGCTTCCAGGGGACCTCCAGCCGGTTCTCCGCGCGCCCCCCTCCCACCTTTTTAAGCCGGCCGAGGCTCCAGGCACCCCGGCCAAGCCTTTCCCACGGCCCGCTGAGCTTCCAGGGGACATCCAGCCGGTTCTCCGCGCGCCCCCCTCCTAACTCGACGCCCGAGGAGGCTCCAGGCACCCCGGCTGAGCCTTTTCGGCGGCCCGCTGATCTCCCGGAGGTCGCAACGGGGAATTGCCTCCCTCTCGCGGACACGGCGCGTAAATGCACCGCCTCTCGCACTTGGCGCACACTCACTCGCATCGCTACGCCTCCCGCGGCACTTTAAGCGACCGGGACCACCGCGAGCGCGGGCGATGACTAAGAGGCTCCCCGGCCGGCCTCGCGGAGCTCCGACGCTCCCCCGCGGGACTTCCGGCGGCCGGCCGGAGCCTCGGCACGGCTGCCGCACTCCCTAATAACACCCCGCGGGCCCCCGCGAGCCGAACGCTCGCTGCCGCGGGCGACCCGTGGTACCCCACGTGCCGAGGCGGACGCGTGACGGCGCGGGAGCCCTCGGCACTATATCACGGTCACGCATGTAGTCAAATCGTGTAAAATCACCGTTAGTTTATTCACAATATACGTAATAATTAAATACATATCAACACCGCGTATATTATTAATAAACATATGTATGTATTTATTTAATAATTAAATAAATATTAACATCGCGTATAATCATGCGGGCTCCGGGGGAAGGGGCCGATTTTTCGCCGTTCGTGGCCGACCGGGGAACCGGCGAAGGCGGACGCATCGCGGCGCGAGAGCCGTTGGCACTTTGGAAAAAAATAAAATAAAATTCGCCGACCGGGCTCCGGGGAAGAGGCCGATTTTTGGCCGTTCGTGGCCGACTTGGGAACCGGCGAAGGCGGACGCATCGCGGCGCGAGAGCCGTTGGCACTTTGAAAAAAAAAAAAAAAAAAAAAAAAAAAAAAAAATTCGCCCACCGGGCTCCGGGGGAAGAGGCCGGCTTTTCGCCGTTCGCGGCCGACCGGGGAACCGGCGAAGGCGGACGCGCTCTCCAACGAGCCCCGCCGGCCGGAGGAAGTGCGCCCTCTGGCGGACACGCCGTTGTAAATGAATGGGGTTTGGCACTTAGTGCATTTTTCGCCCAAGTCGAAGCGCGCTCCGGGCGAGGAGGCCGGATTCTCGCCACCCGTGGCCGGCCGGGGAACCGGCCAAGGCGGATAGGCTTTCACGGAGGTCCCGCCGGCTGGTCCGCGGGCCGATTAGGGTCCCGCGAGTGAGCGGTGGCGGTCCGGAATCCAGGCCGGCCAGGAGGCACCGCCAGGCGGATAGGCTTTCACGGAGGTCCCGCCGGCTGGTCCGCGGGCCGATTAGGGTCCCGCGAGTGAGCGGTGGCGGTCCGGAATCCAGGCCGGCCAGGAGGCACCGCCAGGCGGATAGGCTTTCACGGAGGTCCCGCCGGCTGGTCCGCGGGCCGATTAGGGTCCCGCGAGTGAGCGGTGGCGGTCCGGAATCCAGGCCGGCCAGGAGGCACCGCCAGGCGGATAGGCTTTCACGGAGGACCCGCCGGCTGGTCCGCGGGCCGATTAGGGTCCCGCGAGTGAGCGGTCGCGGTCCGGAATCCAGGCCGGCCAGGAGGCACCGCCAGGCGGATAGGCTTTCACGGAGGACCCGCCGGCTGGTCCGCGGGCCGATTAGGGTCCCGCGAGTGAGCGGTCGCGGTCCGGAATCCAGGCCGGCCAGGAGGCACCGCCAGGCGGATACACTCTCTAACGAGCCCCGCCGGCTGGTCCGCCGGGGGAAGTGCGCCCTCTGGCGGACACGCCGTTGTAAATGAATGGGGTTTGGCACTTAGTGCATTTTTCGACCAGCGGCAACGCAGGCTGACGGGCGGCCGCTTCCACGGGCCGGCACTACTCTACGG
>NW_026061473.1:25000-29737 GCF_024217435.2 Syngnathus scovelli
AGTGTTTTTTCGCTCCGGGCTAGAGCCGGGTGAGGTCGTCTCGAACCACGTGCCTGAAGGCCGCCTCGCGCCGGATTCGGCCCCGCTCATTCGTCGGAGTGACCGCCCGACGCGGGCATCGCTAGATTAGCCGTGGCCCCGATCCTTCCCCATCGACAGCCTTTCGCCCCCTGTGCTCGGCCTGTTAATAGAGGCGGCCGGTACCCCCTTCCTTGGATGAGAGAGAATCCTTAACGGACCATTCGCAGATTTTCGCCCGGCCTCTGTTTACCGAGGCGGCCGGTACCCTCCGTCTGCCTTGATGGACCGCATCCGCAGATTTTCGTCCGGCCTTAGCTTAAGGAGACGGCCGTTGCCTCCACACCTTGGAGATGATATTCGCTCCGGGCTAGAGCCGGGTGAGGTCGTCTCGAACCACGTGCCTGAAGGCCGCCTACGCCGGATTCGGCCCCGCTCATTCGTCGGAGTGACCGCCCGACGCGGGCATCGCTAGATTAGCCGTGGCCCCGATCCTTCCCCATCGACAGCCTTTCGCCCCCTTCGCTCCGGCCTCTGAGGCGGCCGGTACCCCTTTCTTGGATGAGACAGAACCCTTGACGGGCCGTTCGCAGATTTTTGCCCGGGCTTTATTTACCGAGGCGGCCGGTACCTCCGTCTGCCTTGGATGGACCGCATCCGCAGATTTTCGTCCGGCCTTAGCTAAGGAGACGGCCGTTGCCTCCACACCTTGGAGATGATATTCGCTCCGGGCTAGAGCCGGGTGAGGTCGTCTCGAACCACGTGCCTGAAGGCCGCCTACGCCGGATTCGGCCCCGCTCATTCGTCGGAGTGACCGCCCGACGCGGGCATCGCTAGATTAGCCGTGGCCCCGATCCTTCCCCATCGACAGCCTTTCGCCCCCTTCGCTCCGGCCTCTGAGGCGGCCGGTACCCCTTTCTTGGATGAGACAGAACCCTTGACGGGCCGTTCGCAGATTTTTTGCCCGGGCTTTATTTACCGAGGCGGCCGGTACCTCCGTCTGCCTTGGATGGACCGCATCCGCAGATTTTCGTCCGGCCTTAGCTTAAGGAGACGGCCGTTGCCTCCGATCCTCCGGGCTAGAGCCGGGTGAGGTCGTCTCGAACCACGTGCCTGAAGGCCGCCTACGCCGGATTCGGCCCCGCTCATTCGTCGGAGTGACCGCCCGACGCGGGCATCGCTAGATTAGCCGTGGCCCCGATCCTTCCCCATCGACAGCCTTTCGCCCCCTGTACTCCGGCCTGTTAATAGAGGCGGCCGGTACCCCCCACCTTGGATGAGCCAGAATCCTTGACGGACCATTCGCAGATTTTTGCCCGGGCTTTGTTTACCGAGGCGGCCGGTACCTCCGTCTGCCTTGGATGGACCGCATCCGCAGATTTTCGTCCGGCCTTAGCTTAAGGAGACGGCCGTTGCCTCCGATCCTCCGGGCTAGAGCCGGGTGAGGTCGTCTCGAACCACGTGCCTGAAGGCCGCTCGCGCCGGATTCGGCCCCGCTCATTCGTCGGAGTGACCGCCCGACGCGGGCATCGCTAGATTAGCCGTGGCCCCGATCCTTCCCCATCGACAGCCTTTCGCCCCCTGTACTCCGGCCTGTTAGTAAGGCGGCCGGTACCCCCTTTCTTGGATGAGCCAGAATCCTTGACGGACCGTTCGCAGATTTTGCCCGGCCTGTGTTTAAGGAGGCGGCCGGTACCTCCTTCCTTGGATGACCCACTACCCTTGACGGGCCCATTCGCAGATTTTTGCCCGGCTGTTAATAGAGGCGGCCCGGTACCCCCCTTTCTTGGATGACCTACTACCCTTGACGGGCCATTCGCAGATTTTTGCCCGGCCTGTGTTTAAGGAGGCGGCCGGTACCTCCTTCCTTGGATGACCCACTACCCTTGACGGGCCCATTCGCAGATTTTTGCCCGGCCTGTTAATAGAGGCGGCCGGTACCCCCTTTCTTGGATGACCTACTACCCTTGACGGGCCATTCGCAGATTTTTGCCCGGCCTGTGTTTAAGGAGGCGGCCGGTACCTCCTTCCTTGGATGACCCACTACCCTTGACGGGCCCATTCGCAGAATTTTTGCCCGGCCTGTTAATAGAGGCGGCCGGTACCCCCCCCTTTCTTGGATGACCTACTACCCTTGACGGGCCATTCGCAGATTTTTGCCCGGCCTGTGTTTAAGGAGGCGGCCGGTACCTCCTTCCTTGGATGACCTTCTACCCTTGACGGGCCATTCGTGGATTTTTGCCCGGCCTGTGTTTAGGGAGGCGACCGGTCCTCCGTAACTTGATCGGATTTCCCTTCCGGCCTGAGTTTATGGAGGCGGCCGGTCCTCCGTAGCTTGATTGGATTTCCCTTCCGGCCTGTGTTTATGGAGGCGGCCGGTCCTCCGTAGCTTGATTGGATTTCCCTTCCGGCCTGAGTTTATGGAGGCGGCCGGTCCTCCGTAGCTTGATCGGATTTCCCTTCCAGCCTGTGTTTAAGGAGGCGGCTGGTCCTCCCCGGTCGGTTGCCAAGCGACCGGGACCCGCAAGTGGGCAGGAACCGTCCACCCCAACGCCGGCGAGCCGGGGCGGTGGGGGCCCTACCAAGGCGGGTCTAACTTCAGGCGGTGCAAAACGGGGGAGGGGGGTAAGGACGGCTGCCGGGAGCAGACAGCCGTCCCCCGGGAGGGGGTAGTAGCTTCGCGGCGGCCGCCGGAGCAGACGGCCGTCCGCGGATTCTGCCAATGCCTGTAGGACTTTGAATATTTCACAGCCGTGCTGTGGCACTTAGAAAATTTTTCAGAGATGTGGCACTTAGAAAGTTTTTCAGAGATGTGGCACTTAGAAATTTTTTCAGAGATGTGGCACTTAGAAATTTTTTGAGAGATGTGGCACTTAGAAATTTTTTGAGAGATGTGGCACTTTGAAAATTTTTGAGAAATGTGGCACTTAGAAAATTTTCTCTCTCTCTCTCTGGAAGTGCCGTGCCTTCTTCAGTTCTGCTATCCGAGCAGGGGACGCTTGCTGGCGGCCGTTACCAGCGCTCGGACCAGGCCCAATTGATTTGCATGGAAAACAATTGCGTCCCCCCATGCTCGTTCTGACTATATTTTGCGAAAGGGGGGTAAAGTGATGAGTACACTAAGTGGGGGGACCAACCCATGTACTCTAGAAAAAGTACATGGGTTGACAAAAGACCAGTTGGTAATGCACCCCTGGTACCCCAACCCCTGGTACCTTTAGGCACTTAGAAAAAATTTCGCCCAAATTTGGAGGTCGCTCCAGGGGAAGAGGCCGAATTTTCGCCTATTACGGCCGACCGCGGGAACCAGCCGAGGCGGACGCTTTTCGGCGCAAGAGCCGTTGGCACTTAGAAAATATTCGCTAAACTTCAAAGGACCTCCAGGGGAAGAGGCCGAATTGTCACTTTTTCTGGCCGACATCGGGAACCAGCCGAGTCGGACTCTTTACGGCGGAGCAGCCGTTGGCACTTAGAAAATATTCGCCAAACTCGGCCGGACTTCCAGGGGAAGAGGCCGAATTGTCACTTGTTCTGCCCGACATCGGGAACCAGCCGAGTCGGACACTTTAAGGCGGAGCAGCCGTTGGCACTTAGAAAATATTCGCCAAACTTGAACGGACCTCCAGGGGAAGAGGCCGAATTTTTCACCTGTTCTGGCCGACATCGGGAACCAGCCGAGTCGACGCTTTAAGGCGGAGCAGCCGTTGGCACTTAGAAAATATTCGTTAAACTTGAAAGGACCTCCAGGGGAAGAGGCCGAATTGTCACTTGTTCTGGCCGACATCGGGAACCAGCCGAGTCGGACGCTTTACGGCGGAGCAGCCGTTGGCACTTAGAAAATATTCGCCAAAATGTTCCGGACCTCCAGGGGAAGAGGCCAAATTTTCACTTGTTCTGGCCGACTGGGTGAACCGGCCGAGGCGGACACTTTACGGCGGAGCAGCCGTTGGCACTTAGAAAATATTCGTTAAACTTCAACTGACCTCCAGGGGAAGAGGCCGAATTTTCACTTGTTCTGGCCGACATCGGGAACCAGCAAGTCGGACCCTTTACGGCTGAGCAGCCGTTGGCACTTAGGAAATATTTGCCTTAACTCGGCCGGACTTCCAGGGGAAGAGGCCGGATTTTTCACTTGTTCTGGCCGACATCGGGAACCAGCCGAGTCGGACACTTAAAGGCTGAGCAGCCGTTGGCACTTAGGAAATATTTGCCTTAACTCGGCCGGACTTCCAGGGGAAGAGGCCGAATTTTCACTTGTTCTGGCCGACATCGGGAACCAGCCGAGTCGGACGCTTTACGGCGGAGCAGCCGTTGGCACTTAGAAAATATTCGTTAATCTTGAACGGACCTCCAGGGGAAGAGGCCGAATTTTCACTTGTTCTGGCCGACATCGGGAACCAGCCGAGTCGGACTCTTTACGGCGGAACAGCCGTTGGCACTTAGGAAATATTCGCCGAACTCGGGCCGACTTCCAGGGGAAGAGGCCGATTTTTCACTTGTTCTGGCCGACATCGGGAACCAGCCGAGTCGGACTCTTTACGGCGGAGCAGCCGTTGGCACTTAGGAAATATTTGCCAAAATGTTCCGGACCTCCAGGGGAAGAGGCCGAATATTCACTTGTTCTGGCCGACATCGGGAACCAGCCGAGTCGGACACTTTACGGCGGAGCAGCCGTTGGCACTTAGGAAATATTCGTTAAACTTCAACTGACCTCCAGGG
>NW_026061474.1:10000-22500 GCF_024217435.2 Syngnathus scovelli
AGCCACCATCCCCAAGCGCCATCCCCGACCGCCACCAGCCGACCGCCACCAGCCGACCGCCACAAGGCGACAGCCACCATCCCCAAGCGCCATCCCCGACCGCCACCAGCCGACCGCCACAAGGCGACAGCCACCATCCCCAAGCGCCATCCCCGACCGCCACCAGCCGACCGCCACCAGCCGACCGCCACCAGCCGACCGCCACAAGGCGACAGCCACCATCCCCAAGCGCCACCCCCGACCGCCACCAGCCGACCGCCACAAGGCGACAGCCACCATCCCCAAGCGCCATCCCCGACCGCCACCAGCCGACCGCCACAAGGCGACAGCCACCATCCCCAAGCGCCACCCCCGACCGCCACCAGCCGACCGCCACCAGCCGACCGCCACAAGGCGACAGCCACCATCCCCAAGCGCCACCCCCGACCGCCACCAGCCGACCGCCACCAGCCGACCGCCACAAGGCGACAGCCACCATCCCCAAGCGCCATCCCCGACCGCCACCACCCGACCGCCACCAGCCGACCGCCACCAGCCGACCGCCACCAGCCGACCGCCACAAGGCGACAGCCACCATCCCCAAGCGCCACCCCCGACCGCCACCAGCCGACCGCCACAAGGCGACAGCCACCATCCCCAAGCGCCATCCCCGACCGCCACCAGCCGACCGCCACCAGCCGACCGCCACCGGCCGACCGCCACCGGCCGTTCGCGGTGTGCGCCGCCGTTCCCCAAGCACCCTCCGGGACGAAGCCGGAGCCGGAGAATAGCAGCGGCCGTGCGTAAAAGCTGCGGCCGGGCCTCGCGGAAGGTCCCCGGGCAGCGAGCTGCCGAGCCCCGGCCTCCAGCTTCCACCAGATAATAGGACCGGGCGCGCGCAAAAGCTGCGGCCGGGCCTGGCGGAAGGTCCTCGGGCATCCAGCGAGATCACACGGCCCCCACCGGAGGCGGCTAGCGCCTCCGTAGAGTAGTGCCGGCCCGTGGAAGCGGCCGCCCGTCAGCCTGCGTTGCCGCTGGTCGAAAAATGCACTAAGTGCCAAACCCCATTCATTTACAACGGCGTGTCCGCCAGAGGGCGCACTTCCCCCGGCGGACCAGCCGGCGGGGCTCGTTAGAGAGTGTATCCGCCTGGCAGTGCCTCCTGGACGGCCTGTATTCCGGACCGCGACCGCTAACTTACGGGAGCCTAAACGGCCCGCGGACCAGCCGGCGGGTCCTCCGTGAAAGCCTATCCGCCTGGCGGTGCCTCCTGGACGGCCTGGATTCCGGACCGCGACCGCTAACTTACGGGACCCTAAACGGCCCGCGGACCAGCCGGCGGCTCCTCCGTGAAAGCCTATCCGCCTGGCGGTGGCTCCGGGCCGGCCTGGATTCCGGACCGCCACCGCTCACTCGCGGGACCCTAATCGGCCCGCGGACCAGCCGGCGGGACCTCCGTGAAAGCCTATCCGCCTGGCGGTGCCTCCTGGACGGCCTGGATTCCGGACCGCGACCGCTAACTTACGGGACCCTAAACGGCCCGCGGACCAGCCGGCGGCTCCTCCGTGAAAGCCTATCCGCCTGGCGGTGGCTCCGGGCCGGCCTGGATTCCGGACCGCCACCGCTCACTCGCGGGACCCTAATCGGCCCGCGGACCAGCCGGCGGGACCTCCGTGAAAGCCTATCCGCCTGGCGGTGCCTCCTGGCCGGCCTGGATTCCGGACCGCCACCGCTCACTCGCGGGACCCTAATCGGCCCGCGGACCAGCCGGCGGATCCTCCGTGAAAGCCTATCCGCCTTCGCCGGTTCCCCGGCCGGCCACGGGTGGCGAGAATCCGGCCTCCTCGCCCGGAGCGCGCTTCGACTTGGGCGAAAAATGCACCAAGTGCCAAACCCCATTCATTTACAACGGCGTGTCCGCCAGAGGGCGCACTTCCTCCGGCCGGCGGGGCTCGTTAGAGACCGCGTCCGCCTTGGCCGGTTCCCCGGCCGGCCACGGGTGGCGAGAATCCGGCCTCCTCGCCCGGAGCGCGCTTCGACTTGGGCGAAAAATGCACCAAGTGCCAAACCCCATTCATTTACAACGGCGTGTCCGCCAGAGGGCGCACTTCCTCCGGCCGGCGGGGCTCGTTAGAGAGCGCGTCCGCCTTGGCCGGTTCCCCGGCCGGCCACGGGTGGCGAGAATCCGGCCTCCTCGCCCGGAGCGCGCTTCGACTTGGGCGAAAAATGCACCAAGTGCCAAACCCCATTCATTTACAACGGCGTGTCCGCCAGAGGGCGCACTTCCTCCGGCCGGCGGGGCTCGTTAGAGAGCGCGTCCGCCTTCGCCGGTTCCCCGGTCGGCCGCGAACGGCGAAAAGCCGGCCTCTTCCCCCGGAGCCCGGTCGGCGAATTATTATTTATTTATTTATTTATTTTTTTTCCAAAGTGCCAACGGCTCTCGCGCCGCGATGCGTCCGCCTTCGCCGGTTCCCCGGTCGGCCACGAAGTATTGCGCATGATTATACGCGATGTTAATATTTATTTAATTATTAAATAAATACATACATGTGTTTATTAATAATATACGCGATGTTAATATTTATTTAATTATTACCTATATTATGAATAAACTAACGGTGATTTTACACGATTTGACTACATACGTGACCGTGATATAGTGCCGAGGGCTCCCGCGCCGTCACGCGTCCGCCTTGGCAGGGGTCGCCCGCGGCAGCGAGCGTTCGGCTCGCGGGGGTCCGCGGGGTGTTATTAGGGAGTGCGGCAGCCGTGCCGAGGCTCCGGCCGGCCGCCGGAAGTCCGGCGGGGGAGCGTCGGAGCTCCGCGAGGCCGGCCGGGGAGCCTCTTAGTCATCGCCCGCGCTCGCGGTGGTCCCGGTCGCTTAAAGTGCCACGGGAGGCGTAGCGATGCCAGTGAGTGTGCGCCAAGTGCGAGAGGCGGTGCATTTACGCGCCGTGTCCGCGAGAGGGAGGCAATTCCCCGTTGCGACCTCCGGGAGATCAGCGGGCCGTTCAAATCGCTTAGCCGGGGTGCCGGGAGCCTCCTCGGGCGTCGAGTTAGGAGGGGGGCGCGCGGAGAACCGGCCGGAGGTCCCCTGGAAGCTCAGCGGGCCGTGGGAAACGCTTGGCCGGGGTGCCGGGAGCCTCGGCCGGCTTAAAAGTGAGGAGGAAAGCGCGCGGAGAACCGGCCGGAGGTCCCCTGGAAACTCAGCGGGACGTGGGAAAAAGCTCAGCCGGGGTGCCGGAAGCCTCGGCCGGCTTAAAACGTGAGGAGGAAAGCACCGGGAGAACCGGCTGGAGGTCTTCTGGAAGCTCAGCGGGCCGTGGAGAAAGCTTAGCCGGGGTGCCGGAAGCCTCGGCCGGCTTAAAATGTGAGGAGGAAACCGGCTGGACGTCTTCTGGAAGATCAGCGGGCCGTGGAAAATGCTAAGCCGAGGTGCTGGTTGTCGAATAAGGCTCCGCCATCTCGTAGAAGGTGCTAATAAAGTTCATATCCGCTCGGCTGGAGGTAATTGGCCAGCGGACCGGCCGCCGGGACCTCCGTGACCGCCTATCCGCCTGGCGGTGCCTCCTGGCCGGCGTGCATTCCGGGCCGCGACCGCTCACTTACGGGACCCTGATTGGCCCGCGGACCGGCCGGCGGGACCTCCGTGACAGCCTACCCGCCTGGCGGTGGCTGCTGGCCGGCGCGGATTCCGGGCCGCGACCGCTAACTTACGGGACCCTAATTGGCCCGCGGACCAGCTGGCGGGACCTCCGTGACAGCCTACCCGCCTGGCGGTGGCTGCTGGCCGGCGCGGATTCCGGGCCGCGACCGCTAACTTACGGGACCCTAATTGGCCCGCGGACCAGCTGGCGGGACCTCCGTGAAAGCCCATCCGCCTGCCGGTGCCTCCTGGCCGGCGTGGATTCCGGGCCGCGACCGCTAACTTACGGGACCATAAATGGCCCGCGGACCAGCTGGCGGGACCTCCGTGACCGCCTATCCGCCTGGCGGTGCCTCCTGGCCGGCCTGGATTCCGGGCCGCGACCGCTCACCTACGGGACCCTAAATGGCCCGCGGACCAGCCGGCGGGACCTCCGTGACAGCCTACCCGCCTCCCGGTGGCTGCTGGCCGGCGCGGATTCCGGGCCGCGACCGCTAACTTACGGGACCCCAATTGGCCCGCGGACCAGCCGGCGGGACCCCCGTGACCGCCTATCCGCCTTGGCCGGTTCCCCGGCCGGCCACGGATGGCGAGAATCCGGCCTCCTCGCCCGGAGCGCTCGTCGGCTTCGGCGAAAAATGCACTAAGTGCCAAACCCCATTCATTTACAATGGCGTGTCCGCCAGAGGGCGCAGTTCCCCCCGCGGACCGGCCGGCGGGACCTCCGTGACAGCCTATCCGCCTGGCGGTGGCTGCGGGCCGGCGCGAATTCCGGGCCGCGACCGCTAACTTACGGGACCCCGATTGGCCCGCGGACCAGCCGGCGGGACCTCCGTGACCGCCTATCCGCCTGCGCTGGTTCCCCGGCCGGCGCGAATTCCGGGCCGCGACCGCTAACTTACGGGACCCCGATTGGCCCGCGGACCAGCCGGCGGGACCTCCGTGACCGCCTATCCGCCTGCGCTGGTTCCCCGGCCGGCGCGAATTCCGGGCCGCGACCGCTAACTTACGGGACCCCGATTGGCCCGCGGACCAGCCGGCGGGACCTCCGTGACCGCCTATCCGCCTGCGCTGGTTCCCCGGCCGGCGCGAATTCCGGGCCGCGACCGCTAACTTACGGGACCCCAATTGGCCCGCGGACCAGCCGGCGGGACCTCCGTGACCGCCTATCCGCCTCCGCTGGTTCCCCCCTCGGCGTGGATTCCGGACCGCGACCGCTAAATTACGGGACCCAAATTGGCCCGCGGACCAGCCGGCGGGACCTCCGTGACCGCCTATCCGCCTTCGCTGGTTCCCCGGTCGGCCACAGATGACGAATATTCGGCCTCTCGCTCTGGAAGTCCTGCCGACTTAGCCGAAAATTTTCTAAGTGCCATCGGCTCTCGCTCGGAAAAGTGTCCGCCTCGTCTGGTTCCCCAGCTCGGCCTCAGAATTCGAAAATTCGGCCTCTCTGAGGTACCAGGGGTAGGCTTTATGTACTTGGTCCCCCCAGTTAGTGTACTCATCACTTTACCCCCCTTTCGCAAAATATAGTCGGCACGTATGTGCAGAACTGTTTATTTTCATTTTAAAAATTTTCTAAGTGCCAGCGGAAGCTGTCACACGAACTGTCCGAGCTACCACGGTGCCCATCCCGGGCAGTGACGGCAAAAGGCCGATGTGTGTTTGATGGAAGTCTGAATAATTTCTAAGTGCCAACGGCTCAACCGCCGTAAAGTGTCCGCCTCGGCTGGTTCTCCCGGTCGGCCCGAACGAGCGAAAATTCGGCCTCTTCCCCTGGAGGTCCGGAACATTTGGCGAATATTTTCAAAGTGCCAACGGCTGTTCCGCCGTAACGTGTCCGACCCGGCTGGTTCCTCCGGTCGGCCCGAACGAGCGAAAATTCGGCCTCTTCCCCTGGAGGTCCGGAACATTTTGGCGAATATTTTCAAAGTGCCAACGGCTGTTGCGCCGTAACGTGTCCGACCCGGCCGGTTCCTCCGGTCGGCCCGAACGAGCGAAAATTCGGCCTCTTCCCCTGGAGGTCCGGAACATTTTGGCGAATATTTTCAAAGTGCCAACGGCCGTTCCGCCGTAAAGTGTCCTACCCGGCTGGTTCCTTCGGTCGGCACCGAACGAGCGAAAATTCGGCCTCTTCCCCTGGAGGTCCGGAACATTTTGGCGAATATTTTCAAAGTGCCAACGGCTGTATCGCCGTAACGTGTCCGACCCGGCTGGTTCCTCCGGTCGGCCCGAACGAGCGAAAATTCGGCCTCTTCCCCTGGAGGTCCGGACGACTTTGGCGAATATTTTCTAAGTGCGAACGGCTGTTGCGCCGTAACGTGTCCGACCCGGCTGGTTCCTCCGGTCGGCCCGAACGAGCGAAAATTCGGCCTCTTCCCCTGGAGGTCCGGAACATTTTGGCGAATATTTTCAAAGTGCCAACGGCTGTTGCGCCGTAACGTGTCCGACCCGGCCGGTTCCTCCGGTCGGCCCGAACGAGCGAAAATTCGGCCTCTTCCCCTGGAGGTCCTGTGAAGTTTAACGAATATTTTCTAAGTGCGAACGGCTCTTCCGCCGTAACGTGTCCGACCCGGCTGGTTCCTCCGGTCGGCCTGAACGAGCGAAAATTCGGCCTCTTCCCCTGGAGGTCCTGTCAAGTTTAACGAATATTTTCTAAGTGCCATCGGCTCTTCCGCCGTAAGGTGTCCGACTCGGCCGGTTCCCCTAGTCGGCCAAATAATGTGACAATTCGGCCTCTCGCTCTGGAAGTCCGGCCAACTTCTGCGAATATTTTCTAAGTGCCATCGGCTCTTCCGCCGTAATGTGTCCGACTCGGCCGGTTCCTCCGGTCGGCCTGAACGAGCGAAAATTCGGCCTCTTCCCCTGGAGGTCCTGTCAAGTTTAACGAATATTTTCTAAGTGCCATCGGCTCTTCCGCCGTAAGGTGTCCGACTCGGCCGGTTCCTCCGGTCGGCCTGAACGAGCGAAAATTCGGCCTCTTCCCCTGGAGGTCCTGTCAAGTTTAACGAATATTTTCTAAGTGCCATCGGCTCTTCCGCCGTAAGGTGTCCGACTCGGCCGGTTCCTCCGGTCGGCCTGAACGAGCGAAAATTCGGCCTCTTCCCCTGGAGGTCCTGTCAAGTTTAACGAATATTTTCTAAGTGCCATCGGCTCTTCCGCCGTAAGGTGTCCGACTCGGCCGGTTCCTCCGGTCGGCCTGAACGAGCGAAAATTCGGCCTCTTCCCCTGGAGGTCCTGTCAAGTTTAACGAATATTTTCTAAGTGCCATCGGCTCTTCCGCCGTAAGGTGTCCGACTCGGCCGGTTCCTCCGGTCGGCCTGAACAAGCGAAAATTCGGCCTCTTCCCCTGGAGGTCCTGTCAAGTTTAACGAATATTTTCTAAGTGCGAACGGCTCTTCCGCCGTAAGGTGTCCGACCCGGCCGGTTCCTCCGGTCGGCCCGAACGAGCGAAAATTCGGCCTCTTCCCCTGGAGGTCCTGTCAAGTTTAACGAATATTTTCTAAGTGCCATCGGCTCTTCCGCCGTAAGGTGTCCGTCTCGGCCGGTTCCTCCGGTCGGCCTGAACGAGCGAAAATTCGGCCTCTTCCCCTGGAGGTCCTGTCAAGTTTAACGAATATTTTCTAAGTGCCATCGGCTCTTCCGCCGTAAGGTGTCCGACTCGGCCGGTTCCTCCGGTCGGCCTGAACAAGCGAAAATTCGGCCTCTTCCCCTGGAGGTCCGTTCAAGTTTAACGAATATTTTCTAAGTGCCATCGGCTCTTCCGCCGTAAGGTGTCCGACTCGGCTGGTTCCCGATGTCGGCCAGAACAAGTGGAAACTCGGCCTCTTCCCCTGGAGGTCAGTTGAAGTTTAACGAATATTTTCAAAGTGCCAACGGCTGCTCCGCCGTAAAGCGTCCGACTCGGCTGGTTCCCGATGTCGGCCAGAACAAGTGAAAATTCGGCCTCTTCCCCTGGAGGTCCGTTCAAGATTAACGAATATTTTCTAAGTGCCAACGGCTGCTCCGCCGTAAAGCGTCCGACTCGGCTGGTTCCCGATGTCGGCCAGAACAAGTGAACATTCGGCCTCTTCCCCTGGAGGTCCGTTCAAGATTAACGAATATCTTCTAAGTGCCAACGGCTCTTGCGCCGAAAAGCGTCCGCCTGGGCTGGTTCCTGATGTCGGCCAGAACAAGTGAAAATTCGGCCTCTTCCCCTGGAGGTCCGTTCAAGATTAACGAATATTTTCTAAGTGCCAACGGCTCTTGCGCCGAAAAGCGTCCGCCTCGGCTGGTTCCCGCGGTCGGACACAAAATGTGTCAATTCGGCCTCTCTGAGGTACCAGGGGTGGGCTTTATGTACTTGGTCCCCCCACTTAGTGTACTCATCACTTTACCCCCCTTTCGCAAAATATAGTCGGCACGTATGTGCAGAACTGTTTATTTTCATTTTAAAAATTGTCTAAGTGCCAGCGGAAGCTGTCACACGAACTGTCCGAGCTACCACGGTGCCCATCCCGGGCAGTGACGGCAAAAGGCCGATGTGTGTTTATGGAAGTCTGAATAATTTCTAAGTGCCAACGGCTGCTCCGCCGTAAAGTGTCCGCCTCGGCTGGTTCCCTTGGTCGGCCAGAACAAGTGAAAATTCGGCCTCTTCCCCTGGAGGTCCGGAACATTTTGGCGAATATTTCCTAAGTGCCAACGGCTGCTCCGCCGTAAAGTGTCCGCCTCGGCCGGTTCACCCGGTCGGCCAGAACAAGTGAAAATTTGGCCTCTTCCCCTGGAGGTCCGGAACATTTTGGCGAATATTTCCTAAGTGCCAACGGCTGCTCCGCCGTAAAGTGTCCGACTCGGCTGGTTCCCGATGTCGGCCAGAACAAGTGAAAATTCGGCCTCTTCCCCTGGAGGTCCGTTCAAGATTAACGAATATTTCCTAAGTGCCAACGGCTGCTCCGCCGTAAAGCGTCCGACTCGGCTGGTTCCCGATGTCGGCCAGAACAAGTGAAAATTCGGCCTCTTCCCCTGGAGGTCCGTTCAAGATTAACGAATATTTCCTAAGTGCCAACGGCTGCTCCGCCGTAAAGCGTCCGACTCGGCTGGTTCCCGATGTCGGCCAGAACAAGTGAAAAATCGGCCTCTTCCCCTGGAAGTCCGGCCGAGTTAAGGCAAATATTTCCTAAGTGCCAACGGCTGCTCAGCCTTAAAGTGTCCGACTCGGCTGGTTCCCGATGTCGGCCAGAACAAGTGAAAATCCGGCCTCTTCCCCTGGAAGTCCGGCCGAGTTAAGGCAAATATTTCCTAAGTGCCAACGGCTGCTCAGCCTTAAAGTGTCCGACTCGGCTGGTTCCCGATGTCGGCCAGAACAAGTGAAAATCCGGCCTCTTCCCCTGGAAGTCCGGCCGAGTTAAGGCAAATATTTCCTAAGTGCCAACGGCTGCTCAGCCTTAAAGTGTCCGACTCGGCTGGTTCCCGATGTCGGCCAGAACAAGTGAAAATCCGGCCTCTTCCCCTGGAAGTCCGGCCGAGTTAAGGCAAATATTTCCTAAGTGCCAACGGCTGCTCAGCCGTAAAGTGTCCGACTCGGCTGGTTCCCGATGTCGGCCAGAACAAGTGAAAATCCGGCCTCTTCCCCTGGAAGTCCGGCCGAGTTAAGGCAAATATTTCCCAAGTGCCAACGGCTGTTCCGCCGTAAAGGGTCCGACTCGGCTGGTTCCCGATGTCGGCCAGAACAAGTGAAAATCCGGCCTCTTCCCCTGGAAGTCCGGCCGAGTTAAGGCAAATATTTCCTAAGTGCCAACGGCTGTTCCGCCGTAAAGGGTCCGACTCGGCTGGTTCCCGATGTCGGCCAGAACAAGTGAAAAATCGGCCTCTTCCCCTGGAAGTCCGGCCGAGTTCGGCGAATAGTTCCTAAGTGCCAACGGCTGCTCCGCCGTAAAGAGTCCGACTGGGCTGGTTCCCGATGTCGGCCAGAACAAGTGAAAATCCGGCCTCTTCCCCTGGAAGTCCGGCCGAGTTAAGGCAAATATTTCCTAAGTGCCAACGGCTGTTCCGCCGTAAAGGGTCCGACTCGGCTGGTTCCCGATGTCGTCCAGAACAAGTGAAAAATTGGCCTCTTCCCCTGGAAGTCCGGCCGAGTTCGGCGAATATTTCCCAAGTGCCAACGGCTGTTCCGCCGTAAAGAGTCCGACTCGGCTGGTTCCCGATGTCGGCCAGAACAAGTGAAAATTCGGCCTCTTCCCCTGGAGGTCCGTTCAAGTTTGGGGAATATTTTCTAAGTGCCAACGGCTGCTCCGCCTTAAAGCGTCCGACTCGGCTGGTTCCCGATGTCGGCCAGAACAAGTGAAAATCCGGCCTCTTCCCCTGGAAGTCCGGCCGAGTTAAGGCAAATATTTCCTAAGTGCCAACGGCTGCTCAGCCTTAAAGGGCCCGACTCGGCTGGTTCCCGATGTCGGCCAGAACAAGTGACAATTCGGCCTCTTCCCCTGGAGGTCTTTTCAAGTTTAACGAATATTTTCTAAGTGCCAACGGCTGCTCCGCCTTAAAGCGTCCGACTCGGCTGGTTCCCGATGTCGGCCAGAACAAGTGACAATTCGGCCTCTTCCCCTGGAGGTCCTTTCAAGTTTAACGAATATTTTCTAAGTGCCAACGGCTGCTCCGCCTTAAAGAGTCCGACTCGGCTGGTTCCCGATGTCGGCCAGAACAGGTGAAAATTCGGCCTCTTCCCCTGGAGGTCCGTTCAAGTTTGGCGAATATTTTCTAAGTGCCAACGGCTGCTCCGCCTTAAAGTGTCCGACTCGGCTGGTTCCCGATGTCGGGCAGAACAAGTGACAATTCGGCCTCTTCCCCTGGAAGTCCGGCCGAGTTTGGCGAATATTTTCTAAGTGCCAACGGCTGCTCCGCCGTAAAGAGTCCGACTCGGCTGGTTCCCGATGTCGGCCAGAAAAAGTGACAATTCGGCCTCTTCCCCTGGAGGTCCTTTGAAGTTTAGCGAATATTTTCTAAGTGCCAACGGCTCTTGCGCCGAAAAGCGTCCGCCTCGGCTGGTTCCCGCGGTCGGCCGTAATAGGCGAAAATTCGGCCTCTTCCCCTGGAGCGACCTCCAAATTTGGGCGAAATTTTTCTAAGTGCCTAAAGGTACCAGGGGTTTGGGTACCAGGGGTGCAGTACGAACTGGTCTTTTGTCAACCCATGTACTTTTTCTAGAGTACATGGGTTGGTCCCCCCACTTAGTGTACTCATCACTTTACCCCCCTTTCGCAAAATATAGTCAGAACGAGCATGGGGGACGCAATTGTTTTCCATGCAAATCAATTGGGCCTGGTCCGAGCGCTGGTAACGGCCGCCAGCAAGCGTCCCCTGCTCGGATAGCAGAACTGAAGAAGGCACGGCACTTCCAGAGAGAGAGAGAAAATTTTCTAAGTGCCACATTTCTCAAAAATTTTCAAAGTGCCACATCTCTCAAAAAATTTCTAAGTGCCACATCTCTCAAAAACTTTCTAAGTGCCACATCTCTGAAAAACTTTCTAAGTGCCACATCTCTGAAAAAACTTTCTAAGTGCCACGTCTCTGAAAAACTTTCTAAGTGCCACAGCACGGCTGTGAAATATTCAAAGTCCTACAGGCATTGGCAGAATGCGCGGACGGCCGTCTGCTCCCGGCGGCCGCCGCGAAGCTACTACCCCCTCCCGGGGACGGCTGTCTGCTCCCGGCAGCCGTCCTTACCCCCCTCCCCCGTTTGCACCGCCTGAAGTTAGACCCGCCTTGGTAGGGCCCCCACCGGCCCCGGCTCGCCGGCGTTGGGTGGACGGTTCCTGCCCACTTGCGGGTCCCGGTCGCTTGGCAACCGACCGGGGAGGACCAGCCGCCTCCTTAAACACAGGCTGGAAGGGAAATCCGATCAAGCTACGGAGGACCGGCCGCCTCCTTAAACACAGGCCGGAAGGGAAATCCGATCAAGCTACGGAGGACCGGTCGCCTCCCTAAACACAGGCCGGGCAAAAATCTGCGAATGGGCCCGTCAAGGGTAGTGGGTCATCCAAGGAGGGAGGTACCGGCCGCCTCCTTAAACACAGGCCGGGCAAAAATCTGCGAATGGCCCGTCAAGGGTAGAAGGTCATCCAAGGAGGGAGGTACCGGCCGCCTCCTTAAACACAGGCCGGGCAAAAATCTGCGAATGGCCCGTCAAGGGTAGAAGGTCATCCAAGGAGGGAGGTACCGGCCGCCTCCTTAAACACAGGCCGGGCAAAAATCTGCGAATGGCCCGTCAAGGGTAGAAGGTCATCCAAGGAGGGAGGTACCGGCCGCCTCCTTAAACACAGGCCGGGCAAAAATCTGCGAATGGCCCGTCAAGGGTAGAAGGTCATCCAAGGAGGGAGGTACCGGCCGCCTCCTTAAACACAGGCCGGGCAAAAATCTGCGAATGGCCGGTCAAGGGTTGTTGGTCATCCAAGGAGGGAGGTACCGGCCGCCTCCTTAAACACAGGCCGGGCAAAAATCTGCGAACGGCCCGTCAAGGGTTCTGTCTCATCCAAGAAAGGGGTACCGGCCGCCTCAGAGGCCGGAGCGAAGGGGGCGAAAGGCTGTCGATGGGGAAGGATCGGGGCCACGGCTAATCTAGCGATGCCCGCGTCGGGCGGTCACTCCGACGAATGAGCGGGGCCGAATCCGGCGCGAGGCGGCCTTCAGGCACGTGGTTCGAGACGACCTCACCCGGCTCTAGCCCGGAGGATCGGAGGCAACGGCCGTCTCCTTAAGCTAAGGCCGGACGAAAATCTGCGGATGCGGTCCATCCAAGGCAGACGGAGGTACCGGCCGCCTCGGTAAACAAAGCCCGGGCAAAAATCTGCGAACGGCCCGTCAAGGGTTCTGTCTCATCCAAGAAAGGGGTACCGGCCGC
>NW_026061475.1:0-7500 GCF_024217435.2 Syngnathus scovelli
TAACGAATATTTTCTAAGTGCGAACGGCTGTTGCGCCGTAACGTGTCCGACCCGGCCGGTTCCTCCGGTCGGCCCGAACGAGCGAAAATTCGGCCTCTTCCCCTGGAGGTCCGGACGACTTTGACGAATATTTTCTAAGTGCCAACGGCTGTTCCGCCGTAACGTGTCCGACCCGGCCGGTTCCTCCGGTCGGCCTGAACAAGTGAAAATTCGGCCTCTTCCCCTGGAGGTCCGGAACATTTTGGCGAATATTTTCTAAGTGCCATCGGCTCTTCCGCCGTAAGGTGTCCGACCCGGCCGGTTCCTCCGGTCGGCCTGAACGAGCGAAAATTCGGCCTCTTCCCCTGGAGGTCCTGTCAAGTTTAACGAATATTTTCTAAGTGCCATCGGCTCTTCCGCCGTAATGTGTCCGACTCGGCCGGTTCCTCCGGTCGGCCTGAACGAGCGAAAATTCGGCCTCTTCCCCTGGAGGTCCTGTCAAGTTTAACGAATATTTTCTAAGTGCCATCGGCTCTTCCGCCGTAAGGTGTCCGACTCGGCCGGTTCCTCCGGTCGGCCTGAACGAGCGAAAATTCGGCCTCTTCCCCTGGAGGTCCTGTCAAGTTTAACGAATATTTTCTAAGTGCCATCGGCTCTTCCGCCGTAAGGTGTCCGACTCGGCCGGTTCCTCCGGTCGGCCTGAACGAGCGAAAATTCGGCCTCTTCCCCTGGAGGTCCTGTCAAGTTTAACGAATATTTTCTAAGTGCCATCGGCTCTTCCGCCGTAAGGTGTCCGACTCGGCCGGTTCCTCCGGTCGGCCTGAACAAGTGAAAATTCGGCCTCTTCCCCTGGAGGTCCGGAACATTTTGGCGAATATTTTCTAAGTGCCATCGGCTCTTCCGCCGTAAGGTGTCCGACTCGGCCGGTTCCTCCGGTCGGCCTGAACGAGCGAAAATTCGGCCTCTTCCCCTGGAGGTCCTGTCAAGTTTAACGAATATTTTCTAAGTGCCATCGGCTCTTCCGCCGTAAAGCGTCCGACTCGGCTGGTTCCCGATGTCGGCCAGAACAAGTGGAAATTCGGCCTCTTCCCCTGGAGGTCAGTTGAAGTTTAACGAATATTTTCTAAGTGCCAACGGCTGCTCCGCCGTAAAGCGTCCGACTCGGCTGGTTCCCGATGTCGGCCAGAACAAGTGAAAATTCGGCCTCTTCCCCTGGAGGTCCGTTCAAGATTAACGAATATTTCCTAAGTGCCAACGGCTGCTCCGCCGTAAAGCGTCCGACTCGGCTGGTTCCCGATGTCGGCCAGAACAAGTGAAAATTCGGCCTCTTCCCCTGGAGGTCCGTTCAAGATTAACGAATATTTTCTAAGTGCCAACGGCTCTTGCGCCGAAAAGCGTCCGCCTCGGCTGGTTCCCGCGGTCGGACACAAAATGTGTCAATTCGGCCTCTCTGAGGTACCAGGGGTAGGCTTTATGTACTTGGTCCCCCCAGTTAGTGTACTCATCACTTTACCCCCCTTTCGCAAAATATAGTCGGCACGTATGTGCAGAACTGTTTATTTTCATTTTAAAAATTGTCTAAGTGCCAGCGGAAGCTGTCACACGAACTGTCCGAGCTACCACGGTGCCCATCCCGGGCAGTGACGGCAAAAGGCCGATGTGTGTTTGATGGAAGTCTGAATAATTTCTAAGTGCCAACGGCTCAACCGCCGTAAAGTGTCCGCCTCGGCCGGTTCTCCCGGTCGGCCCGAACGAGCGAAAATTCGGCCTCTTTCCCTGGAGGTCCGGAACATTTTGGCGAATATTTTCTAAGTGCCAACGGGTGCTCCGCCGTAAAGTGTCCGCCTCGGCTGGTTCCCCCGGTCGGCCAGAACAAGTGAAAATTCGGCCTCTTCCCCTGGAGGTCCGGAACATTTTGGCGAATATTTCCTAAGTGCCAACGGCTCAACCGCCGTAAAGTGTCCGCCTCGGCCGGTTCTCCCGGTCGGCCCGAACGAGCGAAAATTCGGCCTCTTTCCCTGGAGGTCCGGAACATTTTGGCGAATATTTTCTAAGTGCCAACGGGTGCTCCGCCGTAAAGTGTCCGCCTCGGCCGGTTCCCCCGGTCGGCCAGAACAAGTGAAAATTCGGCCTCTTCCCCTGGAGGTCCGGAACATTTTGGCGAATATTTCCTAAGTGCCAACGGCTGCTCCGCCGTAAAGTGTCCGCCTCGGCCGGTTCACCCGGTCGGCCAGAACAAGTGAAAAATCGGCCTCTTCCCCTGGAAGTCCGGCCGAGTTAAGGTAAATATTTCCTAAGTGCCAACGGCTGCTCAGCCTTAAAGTGTCCGACTCGGCTGGTTCCCGATGTCGGCCAGAACAAGTGAAAATCCGGCCTCTTCCCCTGGAAGTCCGGCCGAGTTAAGGCAAATATTTCCTAAGTGCCAACGGCTGCTCCGCCGTAAAGTGTCCGACTCGGCTGGTTCCCGATGTCGGCCAGAACAAGTGAAAATCCGGCCTCTTCCCCTGGAAGTCCGGCCAAGTTCGGCGAATATTTCCTAAGTGCTAACGGCTGCTCCGCCGTAAAGAGACCGACTCGGCTGGTTCCCGATGTCGGCCAGAACAAGTGAAAATTCGGCCTCTTCCCCTGGAGGTCAGTTGAAGTTTAACGAATATTTCCTAAGTGCCAACGGCTGCTCCGCCGTAAAGTGTCCGACTCGGCTGGTTCCCGATGTCGGCCAGAACGAGTGAATATTCGGCCTCTTCCCCTGGAGGTCCGGAACATTTTGGCGAATATTTCCTAAGTGCCAACGGCTGTTCCGCCGTAAAGAGTCCGACTCGGCTGGTTCCCGATGTCGGCCAGAACAAGTGAAAAATCGGCCTCTTCCCCTGGAAGTCCGGCCGAGTTAAGGCAAATATTTCCTAAGTGCCAACGGCTGTTCCGCCGTAAAGGGTCCGACTCGGCTGGTTCCCGATGTCGGCCAGAACAAGTGAAAAATCGGCCTCTTCCCCTGGAAGTCCGGCCGAGTTAAGGCAAATATTTCCTAAGTGCCAACGGCTGCTCCGCCGTAAAGCGTCCGACTCGGCTGGTTCCCGATGTCGGCCAGAATAAGTGGAAATTCGGCCTCTTCCCCTGGAGGTCCGTTCAAGATTAACGAATATTTTCTAAGTGCCAACGGCTGCTCCGCCGAAAAGCGTCCGACTCGGCTGGTTCCCGATGTCGGCCAGAACAAGTGAAAATTCGGCCTCTTCCCCTGGAGGTCAGTTGAAGTTTAACGAATATTTTCTAAGTGCCAACGGCTGTTCCGCCGTAAAGAGTCCGACTCGGCTGGTTCCCGATGTCGGCCAGAACAAGTGAAAATTCGGCCTCTTCCCCTGGAGGTCAGTTGAAGTTTAACGAATATTTTCTAAGTGCCAACGGCTGTTCCGCCGTAAAGAGTCCGACTCGGCTGGTTCCCGATGTCGGCCAGAACAAGTGAAAATTCGGCCTCTTCCCCTGGAAGTCCGGCCGAGTTAAGGCAAATATTTCCTAAGTGCCAACGGCTGTTCCGCCGTAAAGAGTCCGACTCGGCTGGTTCCCGATGTCGGCCAGAACAAGTGAAAAATCGGCCTCTTCCCCTGGAAGTCCGGCCGAGTTAAGGCAAATATTTCCCAAGTGCCAACGGCTGTTCCGCCGTAAAGGGTCCGACTCGGCTGGTTCCCGATGTCGGCCAGAACAAGTGAAAAATCGGCCTCTTCCCCTGGAAGTCCGGCCAAGTTCGGCGAATATTTCCTAAGTGCCAACGGCTGTTCCGCCGTAAAGAGTCCGACTCGGCTGGTTCCCGATGTCGGCCAGAACAAGTGAAAATTCGGCCTCTTCCCCTGGAAGTCCGGCCGAGTTAAGGCAAATATTTCCTAAGTGCCAACGGCTGTTCCGCCGTAAAGAGTCCGACTCGGCTGGTTCCCGATGTCGGCCAGAACAAGTGAAAAATCGGCCTCTTCCCCTGGAAGTCCGGCCAAGTTCGGCGAATATTTCCTAAGTGCCAACGGCTGTTCCGCCGTAAAGAGTCCGACTCGGCTGGTTCCCGATGTCGGCCAGAACAAGTGAAAATTCGGCCTCTTCCCCTGGAAGTCCGGCCGAGTTAAGGCAAATATTTCCTAAGTGCCAACGGCTGTTCCGCCGTAAAGAGTCCGACTCGGCTGGTTCCCGATGTCGGCCAGAACAAGTGAAAATCCGGCCTCTTCCCCTGGAAGTCCGGCCGAGTTAAGGCGAATATTTCCTAAGTGCCAACGGCTGCTCAGCCTTAAAGTGTCCGACTCGGCTGGTTCCCGATGTCGGCCAGAACAAGTGAAAATCCGGCCTCTTCCCCTGGAAGTCCGGCCGAGTTAAGGCGAATATTTCCTAAGTGCCAACGGCTGCTCAGCCTTAAAGTGTCCGACTCGGCCGGTTCCCGATGTCGGCCAGAACAAGTGAAAATCCGGCCTCTTCCCCTGGAAGTCCGGCCGAGTTAAGGCAAATATTTCCTAAGTGCCAACGGCTGTTCCGCCGTAAAGGGTCCGACTCGGCTGGTTCCCGATGTCGGCCAGAACAAGTGAAAAATCGGCCTCTTCCCCTGGAAGTCCGGCCGAGTTCGGCGAATATTTCCTAAGTGCCAACGGCTGTTCCGCCGTAAAGAGTCCGACTCGGCTGGTTCCCGATGTCGGCCAGAACAAGTGAAAATCCGGCCTCTTCCCCTGGAAGTCCGGCCGAGTTAAGGCGAATATTTCCTAAGTGCCAACGGCTGCTCCGCCGTAAAGCGTCCGACTCGGCTGGTTCCCGATGTCGGCCAGAATAAGTGGAAATTCGGCCTCTTCCCCTGGAGGTCAGTTGAAGTTTAACGAATATTTTCTAAGTGCCAACGGCTGCTCCGCCTTAAAGCGTCCGACTCGGCTGGTTCCCGATGTCGGCCAGAACAAGTGAAAATTCGGCCTCTTCCCCTGGAGGTCCGTTCAAGTTTGGGGAATATTTTCTAAGTGCCAACGGCTGCTCCGCCTTAAAGCGTCCGACTCGGCTGGTTCCCGATGTCGGCCAGAACAGGTGAAAATTCGGCCTCTTCCCCTGGAGGTCCGTTCAAGTTTGGCGAATATTTTCTAAGTGCCAACGGCTGCTCCGCCTTAAAGTGTCCGACTCGGCTGGTTCCCGATGTCGGGCAGAACAAGTGACAATTCGGCCTCTTCCCCTGGAAGTCCGGCCGAGTTTGGCGAATATTTTCTAAGTGCCAACGGCTGCTCCGCCGTAAAGAGTCCGACTCGGCTGGTTCCCGATGTCGGCCAGAAAAAGTGACAATTCGGCCTCTTCCCCTGGAGGTCCTTTGAAGTTTAGCGAATATTTTCTAAGTGCCAACGGCTCTTGCGCCGAAAAGCGTCCGCCTCGGCTGGTTCCCGCGGTCGGCCGTAATAGGCGAAAATTCGGCCTCTTCCCCTGGAGCGACCTCCAAATTTGGGCGAAATTTTTTCTAAGTGCCTAAAGGTACCAGGGGTTTGGGTACCAGGGGTGCATTACCAACTGGTCTTTTGTCAACCCATGTACTTTTTCTAGAGTACATGGGTTGGTCCCCCCACTTAGTGTACTCATCACTTTACCCCCCTTTCGCAAAATATAGTCAGAACGAGCATGGGGGACGCAATTGTTTTCCATGCAAATCAATTGGGCCTGGTCCGAGCGCTGGTAACGGCCGCCAGCAAGCGTCCCCTGCTCGGATAGCAGAACTGAAGAAGGCACGGCACTTCCAGAGAGAGAGAGAAAATTTTCTAAGTGCCACATTTCTCAAAAATTTTCAAAGTGCCACATCTCTCAAAAAATTTCTAAGTGCCACATCTCTCAAAAAATTTCTAAGTGCCACATCTCTCAAAAACTTTCAAAGTGCCACATCTCTCAAAAACTTTCAAAGTGCCACATCTCTGAAAAACTTTCTAAGTGCCACGTCTCTGAAAAATTTTCTAAGTGCCACAGCACGGCTGTGAAATATTCAAAGTCCTACAGGCATTGGCAGAATGCGCGGACGGCCGTCTGCTCCCGGCGGCCGCCGCGAAGCTACTACCCCCTCCCGGGGACGGCTGTCTGCTCCCGGCAGCCGTCCTTACCCCCCTCCCCCGTTTGCACCGCCTGAAGTTAGACCCGCCTTGGTAGGGCCCCCACCGGCCCCGGCTCGCCGGCGTTGGGTGGACGGTTCCTGCCCACTTGCGGGTCCCGGTCGCTTGGCAACCGACCGGGGAGGACCAGCCGCCTCCTTAAACACAGGCTGGAAGGGAAATCCGGTCAAGCTACGGAGGACCGGCCGCCTCCTTAAACACAGGCCGGAAGGGAAATCCGATCAAGCTACGGAGGACCGGTCGCCTCCCTAAACACAGGCCGGGCAAAAATCTGCGAATGGGCCCGTCAAGGGTAGTGGGTCATCCAAGGTGGGAGGTACCGGCCGCCTCCTTAAACACAGGCCGGGCAAAAATCTGCGAATGGCCCGTCAAGGGTTGTTGGTCATCCAAGGAGGGAGGTACCGGCCGCCTCCTTAAACACAGGCCGGGCAAAAATCTGCGAATGGCCCGTCAAGGGTTGTTGGTCATCCAAGGAGGGAGGTACCGGCCGCCTCCTTAAACACAGGCCGGGCAAAAATCTGCGAATGGCCCGTCAAGGGTTGTTGGTCATCCAAGGAGGGAGGTACCGGCCGCCTCCTTAAACACAGGCCGGGCAAAAATCTGCGAACGGCCCGTCAAGGGTTCTGTCTCATCCAAGAAAGGGGTACCGGCCGCCTCAGAGGCCGGAGCGAAGGGGGCGAAAGGCTGTCGATGGGGAAGGATCGGGGCCACGGCTAATCTAGCGATGCCCGCGTCGGGCGGTCACTCCGACGAATGAGCGGGGCCGAATCCGGCGCGAGGCGGCCTTCAGGCACGTGGTTCGAGACGACCTCACCCGGCTCTAGCCCGGAGGATCGGAGGCAACGGCCGTCTCCTTAAGCTAAGGCCGGACGAAAATCTGCGGATGCGGTCCATCCAAGGCAGACGGAGGTACCGGCCGCCTCGGTAAATAAAGCCCGGGCAAAAATCTGCGAACGGCCCGTCAAGGGTTCTGTCTCATCCAAGAAAGGGGTACCGGCCGCCTCAGAGGCCGGAGCGAAGGGGGCGAAAGGCTGTCGATGGGGAAGGATCGGGGCCACGGCTAATCTAGCGATGCCCGCGTCGGGCGGTCACTCCGACGAATGAGCGGGGCCGAATCCGGCGTAGGCGGCCTTCAGGCACGTGGTTCGAGACGACCTCACCCGGCTCTAGCCCGGAGGATCGGAGGCAACGGCCGTCTCCTTAAGCTAAGGCCGGACGAAAATCTGCGGATGCGGTCCATCCAAGGCAGACGGAGGTACCGGCCGCCTCGGTAAATAAAGCCCGGGCAAAAATCTGCGAACGGCCCGTCAAGGGTTCTCTCTCATCCAAGAAAGGGGTACCGGCCGCCTCAGAGGCCGGAGCGAAGGGGGCGAAAGGCTGTCGATGGGGAAGGATCGGGGCCACGGCTAATCTAGCGATGCCCGCGTCGGGC
>NW_026061475.1:20000-29626 GCF_024217435.2 Syngnathus scovelli
CCACAAGGCGACCGCCACCAGCCGACCGCCACAAGGCGACAGCCACCATCCCCAAGCGCCACCCCCGACCGCCACAAGGCGACCGCCACCAGCCGACCGCCACAAGGCGACAGCCACCATCCCCAAGCGCCATCCCCGACCGCCACCCCCCGACCGCCACAAGGCGACCGCCACCAGCCGACCGCCACAAGGCGACAGCCACCATCCCCAAGCGCCACCCCCGACCGCCACCAGCCGACCGCCACCAGCCGACCGCCACCATCCCCAAGCGCCATCCCCGACCGCCACCCCCCGACCGCCACAAGGCGACCGCCACAAGGCGACAGCCACCATCGCCAAGCGCCACCCCCGACCGCCACCAGCCGACCGCCACCAGCCGACCGCCACCAGCCGACCGCCACCATCCCCAAGCGCCATCCCCGACCGCCACCCCCCGACCGCCACAAGGCGACCGCCACCAGCCGACCGCCACCAGCCGACCGCCACAAGGTGACAGCCACCATCCCCAAGCGCCATCCCCGACCGCCACCCCCCGACCGCCACAAGGCGACCGCCACCAGCCGACCGCCACAAGGCGACAGCCACCATCCCCAAGCGCCACCCCCGACCGCCACCAGCCGACCGCCACCAGCCGACCGCCACAAGGCGACAGCCACCATCCCCAAGCGCCACCCCCGACCGCCACCAGCCGACCGCCACCAGCCGACCGCCACCATCCCCAAGCGCCATCCCCGACCGCCACCCCCCGACCGCCACAAGGCGACCGCCACAAGGCGACAGCCACCATCCCCAAGCGCCACCCCCGACCGCCACAAGGCGACCGCCACCAGCCGACCGCCACCAGCCGACCGCCACCATCCCCAAGCGCCATCCCCAAGCGCCACCCCCGACCGCCACCAGCCGACCGCCACCGGCCGTTCGCGGTGTGCGCCGCCGTTCCCCAAGCACCCTCCGGGACGAAGCCGGAGCCAGAGAATAGCAGCGGCCGTGCGTAAAAGCTGCGGCCGGGCCTCGCGGAAGGTCCCCCGGGCAGCGAGCTGCCGAGCCCCGGCCTCCAGCTTCCACCAGGTAATAGGACCGGGCGCGCGCAAAAGCTGGGGCCGGGCCTGGCGGAAGGTCCTCGGGCATCCAGCGAGATCACACGGCCCCCACCGGAGGCGGCTAGCGCCTCCGTAGAGTAGTGCCGGCCCGTGGAAGCGGCCGCCCGTCAGCCTGCGTTGCCGCTGGTCGAAAAATGCACTAAGTGCCAAACCCCATTCATTTACAACGGCGTGTCCGCCAGAGGGCGCACTTCCCCCGGCGGACCAGCCGGCGGGGCTCGTTAGAGAGTGTATCCGCCTGGCGGTGCCTCCTGGCCGGCCTGGATTCCGGACCGCGACCGCTCACTCGCGGGACCCTAATCGGCCCGCGGACCAGCCGGCGGGTCCTCCGTGAAAGCCTATCCGCCTGGCGGTGCCTCCTGGCCGGCCTGGATTCCGGACCGCGACCGCTCACTCGCGGGACCCTAATCGGCCCGCGGACCAGCCGGCGGGTCCTCCGTGAAAGCCTATCCGCCTGGCGGTGCCTCCTGGCCGGCCTGGATTCCGGACCGCCACCGCTCACTCGCGGGACCCTAATCGGCCCGCGGACCAGCCGGCGGGACCTCCGTGAAAGCCTATCCGCCTGGCGGTGCCTCCTGGCCGGCCTGGATTCCGGACCGCCACCGCTCACTCGCGGGACCCTAATCGGCCCGCGGACCAGCCGGCGGGACCTCCGTGAAAGCCTATCCGCCTGGCGGTGCCTCCTGGCCGGCCTGGATTCCGGACCGCCACCGCTCACTCGCGGGACCCTAATCGGCCCGCGGACCAGCCGGCGGGACCTCCGTGAAAGCCTATCCGCCTTGGCCGGTTCCCCGGCCGGCCACGGGTGGCGAGAATCCGGCCTCCTCGCCCGGAGCGCGCTTCGACTTGGGCGAAAAATGCACTAAGTGCCAAACCCCATTCATTTACAACGGCGTGTCCGCCAGAGGGCGCACTTCCTCCGGCCGGCGGGGCTCGTTGGAGAGCGCGTCCGCCTTCGCCGGTTCCCCGGTCGGCCGCGAACGGCGAAAAGCCGGCCTCTTCCCCCGGAGCCCGGTGGGCGAATTTTTTTTTTTTTTTTTTTTTTTTTTTTTTTTCAAAGTGCCAACGGCTCTCGCGCCGCGATGCGTCCGCCTTCGCCGGTTCCCAAGTCGGCCACGAACGGCCAAAAATCGGCCTCTTCCCCGGAGCCCGGTCGGCGAATTTTATTTTATTTTTTTCCAAAGTGCCAACGGCTCTCGCGCCGCGATGCGTCCGCCTTCGCCGGTTCCCCGGTCGGCCACGAACGGCGAAAAATCGGCCCCTTCCCCCGGAGCCCGCATGATTATACGCGATGTTAATATTTATTTAATTATTAAATAAATACATACATATGTTTATTAATAATATACGCGGTGTTGATATGTATTTAATTATTACGTATATTGTGAATAAACTAACGGTGATTTTACACGATTTGACTACATGCGTGACCGTGATATAGTGCCGAGGGCTCCCGCGCCGTCACGCGTCCGCCTCGGCACGTGGGGTACCACGGGTCGCCCGCGGCAGCGAGCGTTCGGCTCGCGGGGGCCCGCGGGGTGTTATTAGGGAGTGCGGCAGCCGTGCCGAGGCTCCGGCCGGCCGCCGGAAGTCCCGCGGGGGAGCGTCGGAGCTCCGCGAGGCCGGCCGGGGAGCCTCTTAGTCATCGCCCGCGCTCGCGGTGGTCCCGGTCGCTTAAAGTGCCGCGGGAGGCGTAGCGATGCGAGTGAGTGTGCGCCAAGTGCGAGAGGCGGTGCATTTACGCGCCGTGTCCGCGAGAGGGAGGCAATTCCCCGTTGCGACCTCCGGGAGATCAGCGGGCCGCCGAAAAGGCTCAGCCGGGGTGCCTGGAGCCTCCTCGGGCGTCGAGTTAGGAGGGGGGCGCGCGGAGAACCGGCTGGATGTCCCCTGGAAGCTCAGCGGGCCGTGGGAAAGGCTTGGCCGGGGTGCCTGGAGCCTCGGCCGGCTTAAAAAGGTGGGAGGGGGGCGCGCGGAGAACCGGCTGGAGGTCCCCTGGAAGCTCAGCGGGCCGTGGGAAAGGCTTGGCCGGGGTGCCTGGAGCCTCGGCCGGCTTAAAAAGTTGGGAGGGGGGCGCGCGGAGAACCGGCTGGAGGTCCCCTGGAAGCTCAGCGGGCCGTTCAAAACGCTTAGCCGAGGTGCCTGGAGCCTCGGCCGGCTTAAAAGTGAGGAGGAAAGCGCGCGGAGAACCGGCCGGAGGTCCCCTGGAAGCTCAGCGGGCCGTGGGAAAAAGCTTAGCCGGGGTGCCGGAAGCCTCGGCCGGCTTAAAACGTGAGGAGGAAAGCACCGGGAGAACCGGCTGGAGGTCTTCTGGAAGCTCAGCGGGCCGTGGAGAAAGCTTAGCCGGGGTGCCGGAAGCCTCGGCCGGCTTAAAATGTGAGGAGGAAACCGGCTGGACGTCTTCTGGAAGATCAGCGGGCCGTGGAAAATGCTAAGCCGAGGTGCTGGTTGTCGAATAAGGCTCCGCCATCTCGTAGAAGGTGCTAATAAAGTTCATATCCGCTCGGCTGGAGGTAATTGGCCAGCGGACCGGCCGGCGGGACCTCCGTGACCGCCTATCCGCCTGGCGGTGCCTCCTGGCCGGCGTGCATTCCGGGCCGCGACCGCTCACTTACGGGACCCTGATTGGCCCGCGGACCGGCCGGCGGGACCTCCGTGACCGCCTATCCGCCTGGCGGTGCCTGCTGGCCGGCGTGCATTCCGGGCCGCGACCGCTCACTTACGGGACCCTGATTGGCCCGCGGACCGGCCGGCGGGACCTCCGTGACAGCCTACCCGCCTGGCGGTGGCTGCTGGCCGGCGCGGATTCCGGGCCGCGACCGCTAACTTACGGGACCCTAATTGGCCCGCGGACCAGCTGGCGGGACCTCCGTGACAGCCTACCCGCCTGGCGGTGCCTCCTGGCCGGCGTGGATTCCGGGCCGCGACCGCTAACTTACGGGACCCTAAACGGCCCGCGGACCAGCTGGCGGGACCTCCGTGACCGCCCATCCGCCTGCCGGTGCCTCCTGGCCGGCGTGGATTCCGGGCCGCGACCGCTAACTTACGGGACCATAAATGGCCCGCGGACCAGCTGGCGGGACCTCCGTGACCGCCTATCCGCCTGGCGGTGCCTCCTGGCCGGCCTGGATTCCGGGCCGCGACCGCTCACCTACGGGACCCTAAATGGCCCGCGGACCAGCCGGCGGGACCTCCGTGACAGCCTATCCGCCTCCCGGTGGCTGCTGGCCGGCGCGGATTCCGGGCCGCGACCGCTAACTTACGGGACCCCAATTGGCCCGCGGACCAGCCGGCGGGACCCCCGTGACCGCCTATCCGCCTTGGCCGGTTCCCCGGCCGGCCACGGATGGCGAGAATCCGGCCTCCTCGCCCGGAGCGCTCGTCGGCTTCGGCGAAAAATGCACTAAGTGCCAAACCCCATTCATTTACAATAGCGTGTCCGCCAGAGGGCGCAGTTCCCCCCGCGGACCGGCCGGCGGGACCTCCGTGACCGCCTATCCGCCTGGCGGTGGCTGCGGGCCGGCGCGAATTCCGGGCCGCGACCGCTAACTTACGGGACCCCGATTGGCCCGCGGACCAGCCGGCGGGACCTCCGTGACCGCCTATCCGCCTGCGCTGGTTCCCCGGCCGGCGCGAATTCCGGGCCGCGACCGCTAACTTACGGGACCCCGATTGGCCCGCGGACCAGCCGGCGGGACCTCCGTGACCGCCTATCCGCCTGCGCTGGTTCCCCGGCCGGCGCGAATTCCGGGCCGCGACCGCTAACTTACGGGACCCCGATTGGCCCGCGGACCAGCCGGCGGGACCTCCGTGACCGCCTATCCGCCTGCGCTGGTTCCCCGGCCGGCGCGAATTCCGGGCCGCGACCGCTAACTTACGGGACCCCGATTGGCCCGCGGACCAGCCGGCGGGACCTCCGTGACCGCCTATCCGCCTGCGCTGGTTCCCCGGCCGGCGCGAATTCCGGGCCGCGACCGCTAACTTACGGGACCCCGATTGGCCCGCGGACCAGCCGGCGGGACCTCCGTGACCGCCTATCCGCCTGCGCTGGTTCCCCGGCCGGCGCGAATTCCGGGCCGCGACCGCTAATTTACGGGACCCCAATTGGCCCGCGGACCAGCCGGCGGGACCTCCGTGACCGCCTATCCGCCTTCGCTGGTTCCCCGGTCGGCGTGTATTCCGGGCCGCGGCCGCTCACTTACGGGACCAAAATTGGCCCGCGGACCAGCCGGCGGGACCTCCGTGACCGCCTATCCGCCTGCGCTGGTTCCCCGGCCGGCGTGGATTCCGGACCGCGACCGCTAAATTACGGGACCCAAATTGGCCCGCGGACCAGCCGGCGGGACATCCGTGACCGCCTATCCGCCTTCGCTGGTTCCCCGGTCGGCCACAGATGACGAATATTCGGCCTCTCGCTCTGGAAGTCCTGCCGACTTAGCCGAAAATTTTCTAAGTGCCATCGGCTCTCGCTCGGAAAAGTGTCCGCCTCGTCTGGTTCCCCAGCTCGGCCTCAGAATTCGAAAATTCGGCCTCTCTGAGGTACCAGGGGTGGGCTTTATGTACTTGGTCCCCCCAGTTAGTGTACTCATCACTTTACCCCCCTTTCGCAAAATATAGTCGGCACGTATGTGCAGAACTGTTTATTTTCATTTTAAAAATTTTCTAAGTGCCAGCGGAAGCTGTCACACGAACTGTCCGAGCTACCACGGTGCCCATCCCGGGCAGTGACGGCAAAAGGCCGATGTGTGTTTGATGGAAGTCTGAATAATTTCTAAGTGCCAACGGCTCAACCGCCGTAAAGTGTCCGCCTCGGCTGGTTCTCCCGGTCGGCCCGAACGAGCGAAAATTCGGCCTCTTCCCCTGGAGGTCCGGAACATTTTGGCGAATATTTTCAAAGTGCCAACGGCTGTTGCGCCGTAAAGTGTCCGCCTCGGCTGGTTCTCCCGGTCGGCCCGAACGAGCGAAAATTCGGCCTCTTCCCCTGGAGGTCCGGAACATTTTGGCGAATATTTTCAAAGTGCCAACGGCTGTTGCGCCGTAAAGTGTCCGACCCGGCCGGTTCCTCCGGTCGGCCCGAACGAGCGAAAATTCGGCCTCTTCCCCTGGAGGTCCGGAACATTTTGGCGAATATTTTCAAAGTGCCAACGGCTGTTGCGCCGTAAAGTGTCCGACCCGGCCGGTTCCTCCGGTCGGCCCGAACGAGCGAAAATTCGGCCTCTTCCCCTGGAGGTCCGGAACATTTTGGCGAATATTTTCAAAGTGCCAACGGCTGTTGCGCCGTAACGTGTCCGACCCGGCCGGTTCCTCCGGTCGGCCCGAACGAGCGAAAATTCGGCCTCTTCCCCTGGAGGTCCGGAACATTTTGGCGAATATTTTCAAAGTGCCAACGGCTGTTGCGCCGTAACGTGTCCGACCCGGCTGGTTCCTCCGGTCGGCTTGAACGAGCGAAAATTCGGCCTCTTCCCCTGGAGGTCCGGAACATTTTGGCGAATATTTTCAAAGTGCCAACGGCTGTTGCGCCGTAACGTGTCCGACCCGGCTGGTTCCTCCGGTCGGCTTGAACGAGCGAAAATTCGGCCTCTTCCCCTGGAGGTCCGGAACATTTTGGCGAATATTTTCAAAGTGCCAACGGCTGTTGCGCCGTAACGTGTCCGACCCGGCCGGTTCCTCCGGTCGGCCCGAACGAGCGAAAATTCGGCCTCTTCCCCTGGAGGTCCGGAACATTTTGGCGAATATTTTCAAAGTGCCAACGGCTGTTGCGCCGTAACGTGTCCGACCCGGCTGGTTCCTCCGGTCGGCCCGAACGAGCGAAAATTCGGCCTCTTCCCCTGGAGGTCCGGACGACTTTGGCGAATATTTTCTAAGTGCGAACGGCTGTTGCGCCGTAACGTGTCCGACCCGGCCGGTTCCTCCGGTCGGCCCGAACGAGCGAAAATTCGGCCTCTTCCCCTGGAGGTCCTGTGAAGTTTAACGAATATTTTCTAAGTGCGAACGGCTGTTGCGCCGTAACGTGTCCGACCCGGCCGGTTCCTCCGGTCGGCCCGAACGAGCGAAAATTCGGCCTCTTCCCCTGGAGGTCCGGACGACTTTGACGAATATTTTCTAAGTGCCAACGGCTGTTCCGCCGTAACGTGTCCGACCCGGCCGGTTCCTCCGGTCGGCCTGAACAAGTGAAAATTCGGCCTCTTCCCCTGGAGGTCCGGAACATTTTGGCGAATATTTTCTAAGTGCCATCGGCTCTTCCCGCCGTAAGGTGTCCGACCCGGCGGTTCCTCCGGTCGGCCTGAACGAGCGAAAATTCGGCCTCTTCCCCTGGAGGTCCTGTCAAGTTTAACGAATATTTTCTAAGTGCCATCGGCTCTTCCGCCGTAATGTGTCCGACTCGGCCGGTTCCTCCGGTCGGCCTGAACGAGCGAAAATTCGGCCTCTTCCCCTGGAGGTCCTGTCAAGTTTAACGAATATTTTCTAAGTGCCATCGGCTCTTCCGCCGTAAGGTGTCCGACTCGGCCGGTTCCTCCGGTCGGCCTGAACGAGCGAAAATTCGGCCTCTTCCCCTGGAGGTCCTGTCAAGTTTAACGAATATTTTCTAAGTGCCATCGGCTCTTCCGCCGTAAGGTGTCCGACTCGGCGGTTCCTCCGGTCGGCCTGAACGAGCGAAAATTCGGCCTCTTCCCCTGGAGGTCCTGTCAAGTTTAACGAATATTTTCTAAGTGCCATCGGCTCTTCCGCCGTAAGGTGTCCGACTCGGCCGGTTCCTCCGGTCGGCCTGAACAAGTGAAAATTCGGCCTCTTCCCCTGGAGGTCCGGAACATTTTGGCGAATATTTTCTAAGTGCCATCGGCTCTTCCGCCGTAAGGTGTCCGACTCGGCCGGTTCCTCCGGTCGGCCTGAACGAGCGAAAATTCGGCCTCTTCCCCTGGAGGTCCTGTCAAGTTTAACGAATATTTTCTAAGTGCCATCGGCTCTTCCGCCGTAAAGCGTCCGACTCGGCTGGTTCCCGATGTCGGCCAGAACAAGTGGAAATTCGGCCTCTTCCCCTGGAGGTCAGTTGAAGGTTTAACGAATATTTTCTAAGTGCCAACGGCTGCTCCGCCGTAAAGCGTCCGACTCGGCTGGTTCCCGATGTCGGCCAGAACAAGTGAAAATTCGGCCTCTTCCCCTGGAGGTCCGTTCAAGATTAACGAATATTTCCTAAGTGCCAACGGCTGCTCCGCCGTAAAGCGTCCGACTCGGCTGGTTCCCGATGTCGGCCAGAACAAGTGAAAATTCGGCCTCTTCCCCTGGAGGTCCGTTCAAGATTAACGAATATTTCTAAGTGCCAACGGCTCTTGCGCCGAAAAGCGTCCGCCTCGGCTGGTTCCCGCGGTCGGACACAAAATGTGTCAATTCGGCCTCTCTGAGGTACCAGGGGTAGGCTTTATGTACTTGGTCCCCCCAGTTAGTGTACTCATCACTTTACCCCCCTTTCGCAAAATATAGTCGGCACGTATGTGCAGAACTGTTTATTTTCATTTTAAAAATTGTCTAAGTGCCAGCGGAAGCTGTCACACGAACTGTCCGAGCTACCACGGTGCCCATCCCGGGCAGTGACGGCAAAAGGCCGATGTGTGTTTGATGGAAGTCTGAATAATTTCTAAGTGCCAACGGCTCAACCGCCGTAAAGTGTCCGCCTCGGCCGTTCTCCCGGTCGGCCCGAACGAGCGAAAATTCGGCCTCTTTCCCTGGAGGTCCGGAACATTTTGGCGAATATTTTCTAAGTGCCAACGGGTGCTCCGCCGTAAAGTGTCCGCCTCGGCTGGTTCCCCCGGTCGGCCAGAACAAGTGAAATTCGGCCTCTTCCCCTGGAGGTCCGGAACATTTTGGCGAATATTTCCTAAGTGCCCAACGGCTCAACCGCCGTAAAGTGTCCGCCTCGGCCGGTTCTCCCGGTCGGCCCGAACGAGCGAAAATTCGGCCTCTTTCCCTGGAGGTCCGGAACATTTTGGCGAATATTTTCTAAGTGCCAACGGGTGCTCCGCCGTAAAGTGTCCGCCTCGGCCGGTTCCCCCGGTCGGCCAGAACAAGTGAAAATTCGGCCTCTTCCCCTGGAGGTCCGGAACATTTTGGCGAATATTTCCTAAGTGCCAACGGCTGCTCCGCCGTAAAGTGTCCGCCTCGGCCGGTTCACCCGGTCGGCCAGAACAAGTGAAAAATCGGCCTCTTCCCCTGGAAGTCCGGCCGAGTTAAGGTAAATATTTCCTAAGTGCCAACGGCTGCTCAGCCTTAAAGTGTCCGACTCGGCTGGTTCCCGATGTCGGCCAGAACAAGTGAAAATCCGGCCTCTTCCCCTGGAAGTCCGGCCGAGTTAAGGCAAATATTTCCTAAGTGCCAACGGCTGCTCCGCCGTAAAGTGTCCGACTCGGCTGGTTCCCGATGTCGGCCAGAACAAGTGAAAATCCGGCCTCTTCCCCTGGAAGTCCGGCCAAGTTCGGCGAATATTTCCTAAGTGCTAACGGCTGCTCCGCCGTAAAGAGACCGACTCGGCTGGTT
>NW_026061476.1:0-22500 GCF_024217435.2 Syngnathus scovelli
CTCCGTGGATGGCCTCTGGGTGAGGTTGAGCCGGGGCGTCTCGGTTTCGCTGCCGTACGGTTCGCGCTAGGCCTGCGCGGGCGGCGCGGGGCGCGCGCTCGCGCGGCGGCCGTAGCGCTGGAGTGCGACCCGCAAGTGGGGAGGAACCGTCCACCCAACGCCGGCGGTAGCCGGGGCCGGTGGGGGCCCTACCAAGGCGGGTCATGGGCGCATGTCGGTCAGGTTATAAGAGTGTTTTTCGCTCCGGGCTAGAGCCGGGTGAGGTCGTCTCGAACCACGTGCCTGAAGGCCGCCTCGCGCCGGATTCGGCCCCGCTCATTCGTCGGAGTGACCGCCCGACGCGGGCATCGCTAGATTAGCCGTGGCCCCGATCCTTCCCCATCGACAGCCTTTCGCCCCCTTCGCTCCGGCCTCTGAGGCGGCCGGTACCCCTTTCTTGGATGAGACAGAACCCTTGACGGGCCGTTCGCAGATTTTTGCCCGGGCATTGTTTACCGAGGCGGCCGGTACCTCCGTCTGCCTTGGATGGACCGCATCCGCAGATTTTCGTCCGGCCTTAGCTTAAGGAGACGGCCGTTGCCTCCGATCCTCCGGGCTAGAGCCGGGTGAGGTCGTCTCGAACCACGTGCCTGAAGGCCGCCTCGCGCCGGATTCGGCCCCGCTCATTCGTCGGAGTGACCGCCCGACGCGGGCATCGCTAGATTAGCCGTGGCCCCGATCCTTCCCCATCGACAGCCTTTCGCCCCCTTCGCTCCGGCCTCTGAGGCGGCCGGTACCCCTTTCTTGGATGAGACAGAACCCTTGACGGGCCGTTCGCAGATTTTTGCCCGGGCATTGTTTACCGAGGCGGCCGGTACCTCCGTCTGCCTTGGATGGACCGCATCCGCAGATTTTCGTCCGGCCTTAGCTTAAGGAGACGGCCGTTGCCTCCGATCCTCCGGGCTAGAGCCGGGTGAGGTCGTCTCGAACCACGTGCCTGAAGGCCGCCTCGCGCCGGATTCGGCCCCGCTCATTCGTCGGAGTGACCGCCCGACGCGGGCATCGCTAGATTAGCCGTGGCCCCGATCCTTCCCCATCGACAGCCTTTCGCCCCCTTCGCTCCGGCCTCTGAGGCGGCCGGTACCCCTTTCTTGGATGAGACAGAACCCTTGACGGGCCGTTCGCAGATTTTTGCCCGGGCATTGTTTACCGAGGCGGCCGGTACCTCCGTCTGCCTTGGATGGACCGCATCCGCAGATTTTCGTCCGGCCTTAGCTTAAGGAGACGGCCGTTGCCTCCGATCCTCCGGGCTAGAGCCGGGTGAGGTCGTCTCGAACCACGTGCCTGAAGGCCGCCTCGCGCCGGATTCGGCCCCGCTCATTCGTCGGAGTGACCGCCCGACGCGGGCATCGCTAGATTAGCCGTGGCCCCGATCCTTCCCCATCGACAGCCTTTCGCCCCCTTCGCTCCGGCCTCTGAGGCGGCCGGTACCCCTTTCTTGGATGAGACAGAACCCTTGACGGGCCGTTCGCAGATTTTTGCCCGGCCTGTGTTTAAGGAGGCGGCCGGTACCTCCCTCCTTGGATGACCAACAACCCTTGACGGGCCATTCGCAGATTTTTGCCCGGCCTGTGTTTAAGGAGGCGGCCGGTACCTCCCTCCTTGGATGACCAACAACCCTTGACGGGCCATTCGCAGATTTTTGCCCGGCCTGTGTTTAAGGAGGCGGCCGGTACCTCCCTCCTTGGATGACCTTCTACCCTTGACGGGCCATTCGCAGATTTTTGCCCGGCCTGTGTTTAAGGAGGCGGCCGGTACCTCCCACCTTGGATGACCCACTACCCTTGACGGGCCCATTCGCAGATTTTTGCCCGGCCTGTGTTTAAGGAGGCGGCCGGTACCTCCCACCTTGGATGACCCACTACCCTTGACGGGCCCATTCGCAGATTTTTGCCCGGCCTGTGTTTAGGGAGGCGACCGGTCCTCCGTAGCTTGATCGGATTTCCCTTCCGGCCTGTGTTTAAGGAGGCGGCCGGTCCTCCGTAGCTTGACCGGATTTCCCTTCCAGCCTGTGTTTAAGGAGGCGGCTGGTCCTCCCCGGTCGGTTGCCAAGCGACCGGGACCCGCAAGTGGGCAGGAACCGTCCACCCAACGCCGGCGAGCCGGGGCCGGTGGGGGCCCTACCAAGGCGGGTCTAACTTCAGGCGGTGCAAACGGGGGAGGGGGGTAAGGACGGCTGCCGGGAGCAGACAGCCGTCCCCGGGAGGGGGTAGTAGCTTCGCGGCGGCCGCCGGGAGCAGACGGCCGTCCGCGCATTCTGCCAATGCCTGTAGGACTTTGAATATTTCACAGCCGTGCCGTGGCACTTAGAAAATTTTTCAGAGACGTGGCACTTAGAAAGTTTTTCAGAGATGTGGCACTTTGAAAGTTTTTGAGAGATGTGGCACTTAGAAATTTTTTGAGAGATGTGGCACTTAGAAATTTTTTGAGAGATGTGGCACTTAGAAATTTTTTGAGAGATGTGGCACTTTGAAAATTTTTGAGAAATGTGGCACTTAGAAAATTTTCTCTCTCTCTCTGGAAGTGCCGTGCCTTCTTCAGTTCTGCTATCCGAGCAGGGGACGCTTGCTGGCGGCCGTTACCAGCGCTCGGACCAGGCCCAATTGATTTGCATGGAAAACAATTGCGTCCCCCATGCTCGTTCTGACTATATTTTGCGAAAGGGGGGTAAAGTGATGAGTACACTAAGTGGGGGGACCAACCCATGTACTCTAGAAAAAGTACATGGGTTGACAAAAGACCAGTTGGTAATGCACCCCTGGTACCCAAACCCCTGGTACCTTTAGGCACTTAGAAAAAATTTCGCCCAAATTTGGAGGTCGCTCCAGGGGAAGAGGCCGAATTTTCGCCTATTACGGCCGACCGCGGGAACCAGCCGAGGCGGACGCTTTTCGGCGCAAGAGCCGTTGGCACTTAGAAAATATTCGCTAAACTTCAAAGGACCTCCAGGGGAAGAGGCCGAATTGTCACTTTTTCTGGCCGACATCGGGAACCAGCCGAGTCGGACTCTTTACGGCGGAGCAGCCGTTGGCACTTAGAAAATATTCGCCAAACTCGGCCGGACTTCCAGGGGAAGAGGCCGAATTGTCACTTGTTCTGCCCGACATCGGGAACCAGCCGAGTCGGACACTTTAAGGCGGAGCAGCCGTTGGCACTTAGAAAATATTCGCCAAACTTGAACGGACCTCCAGGGGAAGAGGCCGAATTTTCACCTGTTCTGGCCGACATCGGGAACCAGCCGAGTCGGACGCTTTACGGCGGAGCAGCCGTTGGCACTTAGAAAATATTCGTTAAACTTGAAAGGACCTCCAGGGGAAGAGGCCGAATTGTCACTTGTTCTGGCCGACATCGGGAACCAGCCGAGTCGGACGCTTTAAGGCGGAGCAGCCGTTGGCACTCAGAAAATATTCGTTAAACTTGAAAAGACCTCCAGGGGAAGAGGCCGAATTGTCACTTCTTCTGGCCGACATCGGGAACCAGCCGAGTCGGGCCCTTTAAGGCTGAGCAGCCGTTGGCACTTAGGAAATATTTGCCTTAACTCGGCCGGACTTCCAGGGGAAGAGGCCGGATTTTCACTTGTTCTGGCCGACATCGGGAACCAGCCGAGTCGGACGCTTTAAGGCGGAGCAGCCGTTGGCACTTAGAAAATATTCCCCAAACTTGAACGGACCTCCAGGGGAAGAGGCCGAATTTTCACTTGTTCTGGCCGACATCGGGAACCAGCCGAGTCGGACGCTTTACGGCGGAGCAGCCGTTGGCACTTAGAAAATATTCGTTAAACTTCAACTGACCTCCAGGGGAAGAGGCCGAATTTTCACTTGTTCTGGCCGACATCGGGAACCAGCCGAGTCGGACGCTTTACGGCGGAGCAGCCGTTGGCACTTAGAAAATATTCGTTAAACTTCAACTGACCTCCAGGGGAAGAGGCCGAATTTTCACTTGTTCTGGCCGACATCGGGAACCAGCCGAGTCGGACGCTTTACGGCGGAGCAGCCGTTGGCACTTAGAAAATATTCGTTAAACTTGAACGGACCTCCAGGGGAAGAGGCCGAATTTTCACTTGTTCTGGCCGACATCGGGAACCAGCCGAGTCGGACGCTTTACGGCGGAGCAGCCGTTGGCACTTAGAAAATATTCGTTAAACTTCAACTGACCTCCAGGGGAAGAGGCCGAATTTTCACTTGTTCTGGCCGACATCGGGAACCAGCCGAGTCGGACCCTTTACGGCGGAACAGCCGTTGGCACTTAGGAAATATTTGCCTTAACTTGGCCGCACTTCCAGGGGAAGAGGCCGAATTTTCACTTGTTCTGGCCGACATCGGGAACCAGCCGAGTCGGACGCTTTACGGCGGAGCAGCCGTTGGCACTTAGAAAATATTCGTTAAACTTCAACTGACCTCCAGGGGAAGAGGCCGAATTTCCACTTATTCTGGCCGACATCGGGAACCAGCCGAGTCGGACGCTTTACGGCGGAGCAGCCGTTGGCACTTAGGAAATATTCGCCAAACTTGGCCGCACTTCCAGGGGAAGAGGCCGAATTTCCACTTGTTCTGGCCGACATCGGGAACCAGCCGAGACGGACGCTTTACGGCGGAGCAGCCGTTGGCACTTAGAAAATATTCGTTAATCTTGAACGGACCTCCAGGGGAAGAGGCCGAATATTCACTTGTTCTGGCCGACATCGGGAACCAGCCGAGTCGGACGCTTTTCGGCGCAAGAGCCGTTGGCACTTAGGAAATATTCGCCGAACTCGGCCGGACTTCCAGGGGAAGAGGCCGAATTTTCACTTGTTCTGGCCGAAATCGGGAACCAGCCGAGTCGGACTCTTTACGGCGGAGCAGCCGTTGGCACTTAGGAAATATTTGCCAAAATGTTCCGGACCTCCAGGGGAAGAGGCCGAATATTCACTTGTTCTGGCCGACATCGGGAACCAGCCGAGTCGGACACTTTACGGCGGAGCAGCCGTTGGCACTTAGGAAATATTCGTTAAACTTCAACTGACCTCCAGGGGAAGAGGCCGAATTTTCACTTGTTCTGGCCGACATCGGGAACCAGCCGAGTCGGTCTCTTTACGGCGGAGCAGCCGTTGGCACTTAGGAAATATTCGCCGAACTTGGCCGGACTTCCAGGGGAAGAGGCCGGATTTTCACTTGTTCTGGCCGACATCGGGAACCAGCCGAGTCGGACACTTTACGGCGGAGCAGCCGTTGGCACTTAGGAAATATTTGCCAAAATGTTCCGGACCTCCAGGGGAAGAGGCCGAATATTCACTTGTTCTGGCCGACATCGGGAACCAGCCGAGTCGGACACTTTAAGGCTGAGCAGCCGTTGGCACTTAGGAAATATTCGCCTTAACTCGGCCGGACTTCCAGGGGAAGAGGCCGGATTTTCACTTGTTCTGGCCGACATCGGGAACCAGCCGAGTCGGACCCTTTAAGGCTGAGCAGCCGTTGGCACTTAGGAAATATTTGCCTTAACTCGGCCGGACTTCCAGGGGAAGAGGCCGATTTTTCACTTGTTCTGGCCGACCGGGGGAACCAGCCGAGTCGGACACTTTACGGCGGAGCAGCCGTTGGCACTTAGGAAATATTCGCCAAAATGTTCCGGACCTCCAGGGGAAGAGGCCGAATTTTCACTTGTTCTGGCCGACCGGGGGAACCAGCCGAGGCGGACACTTTACGGCGGAGCAGCCGTTGGCACTTTGAAAATATTCGCCAAAATGTTCCGGACCTCCAGGGGAAGAGGCCGAATTTTCACTTGTTCTGGCCGACCGGGGGAACCAGCCGAGGCGGACACTTTACGGCGGAGCAGCCGTTGGCACTTTGAAAATATTCGCCAAAATGTTCCGGACCTCCAGGGGAAGAGGCCGAATTTTCGCTCGTTCGGGCCGACCGGGAGAACCAGCCGAGGCGGACACTTTACGGCGGTTGAGCCGTTGGCACTTAGAAATTATTCAGACTTCCATAAACACACATCGGCCTTTTGCCGTCACTGCCCGGGATGGGCACCGTGGTAGCTAGGACAGTTCGTGTGACAGCTTCCGCTGGCACTTAGACAATTTTTAAAATGAAAATAAACAGTTCTGCACATACGTGCCGACTATATTTTGCGAAAGGGGGGTAAAGTGATGAGTACACTAAGTGGGGGGACCAAGTACATAAAGCCTACCCCTGGTACCTCAGAGAGGCCGAATTGACACATTTTGTGTCCGACCGCGGGAACCAGCCGAGGCGGACGCTTTTCGGCGCAAGAGCCGTTGGCACTTAGAAAATATTCGTTAATCTTGAACGGACCTCCAGGGGAAGAGGCCGAATTTTCACTTGTTCTGGCCGACATCGGGAACCAGCCGAGTCGGACTCTTTACGGCGGAACAGCCGTTGGCACTTAGAAAATATTCGTTAAACTTCAACTGACCTCCAGGGGAAGAGGCCGAATTTCCACTTGTTCTGGTCGACATCGGGAACCAGCCGAGTCGGACGCTTTACGGCGGAGCAGCCGTTGGCACTTAGAAAATATTCGTTAAACTTCAACTGACCTCCAGGGGAAGAGGCCGAATTTTCACTTGTTCTGGCCGACATCGGGAACCAGCCGAGTCGGACGCTTTACGGCGGAGCAGCCGTTGGCACTTAGAAAATATTCGTTAAACTTCAACTGACCTCCAGGGGAAGAGGCCGAATTTTCACTTGTTCTGGCCGACATCGGGAACCAGCCGAGTCGGACGCTTTACGGCGGAGCAGCCGTTGGCACTTAGAAAATATTCGTTAAACTTCAACTGACCTCCAGGGGAAGAGGCCGGATTTTCACTTGTTCTGGCCGACATCGGGAACCAGCCGAGTCGGACCCTTTACGGCGGAGCAGCCGTTGGCACTTAGAAAATATTCGTTAAACTTGAACGGACCTCCAGGGGAAGAGGCCGAATTTTCACTTGTTCTGGCCGACATCGGGAACCAGCCGAGTCGGACGCTTTACGGCGGAGCAGCCGTTGGCACTTAGGAAATATTCGCCAAACTTGGCCGCACTTCCAGGGGAAGAGGCCGAATTTCCACTTGTTCTGGCCGACATCGGGAACCAGCCGAGACGGACGCTTTACGGCGGAGCAGCCGTTGGCACTTAGAAAATATTCGTTAATCTTGAACGGACCTCCAGGGGAAGAGGCCGAATATTCACTTGTTCTGGCCGACATCGGGAACCAGCCGAGTCGGACGCTTTTCGGCGCAAGAGCCGTTGGCACTTAGGAAATATTCGCCGAACTCGGCCGGACTTCCAGGGGAAGAGGCCGAATTTTCACTTGTTCTGGCCGAAATCGGGAACCAGCCGAGTCGGACTCTTTACGGCGGAGCAGCCGTTGGCACTTAGGAAATATTTGCCAAAATGTTCCGGACCTCCAGGGGAAGAGGCCGAATATTCACTTGTTCTGGCCGACATCGGGAACCAGCCGAGTCGGACACTTTACGGCGGAGCAGCCGTTGGCACTTAGGAAATATTCGTTAAACTTCAACTGACCTCCAGGGGAAGAGGCCGAATTTTCACTTGTTCTGGCCGACATCGGGAACCAGCCGAGTCGGTCTCTTTACGGCGGAGCAGCCGTTGGCCCTTAGGAAATATTCGCCAAAATGTTCCGGACCTCCAGGGGAAGAGGCCGAATTTTCGCTCGTTCGGGCCGACCGGGAGAACCAGCCGGGTCGGACACGTTACGGCGCAACAGCCGTTAGCACTTAGAAAATATTTGCCAAAATGTTCCGGACCTCCAGGGGAAGAGGCCGAATATTCACTTGTTCTGGCCGACATCGGGAACCAGCCGAGTCGGACACTTTAAGGCTGAGCAGCCGTTGGCACTTAGGAAATATTCGCCTTAACTCGGCCGGACTTCCAGGGGAAGAGGCCGGATTTTCACTTGTTCTGGCCGACATCGGGAACCAGCCGAGTCGGACTCTTTACGGCGGAACAGCCGTTGGCACTTAGGAAATATTTGCCTTAACTCGGCCGGACTTCCAGGGGAAGAGGCCGGATTTTCACTTGTTCTGGCCGACATCGGGAACCAGCCGAGTCGGACTCTTTACGGCGGAACAGCCGTTGGCACTTAGGAAATATTCGCCTTAACTCGGCCGGACTTCCAGGGGAAGAGGCCGGATTTTCACTTGTTCTGGCCGACATCGGGAACCAGCCGAGTCGGACACTTTAAGGCTGAGCAGCCGTTGGCACTTAGGAAATATTTGCCAAAATGTTCCGGACCTCCAGGGGAAGAGGCCGGATTTTCACTTGTTCTGGCCGACATCGGGAACCAGCCGAGTCGGACTCTTTACGGCGGAACAGCCGTTGGCACTTAGGAAATATTCGCCGAACTCGGCCGGACTTCCAGGGGAAGAGGCCGATTTTTCACTTGTTCTGGCCGACATCGGGAACCAGCCGAGTCGGACCCTTTACGGCGGAACAGCCGTTGGCACTTAGGAAATATTTGCCTTAACTCGGCCGGACTTCCAGGGGAAGAGGCCGGATTTTCACTTGTTCTGGCCGACCGGGGGAACCGGCCGAGTCGGACACTTTACGGCGGAGCAGCCGTTGGCACTTAGGAAATATTTGCCAAAATGTTCCGGACCTCCAGGGGAAGAGGCCGAATTTTCACTTGTTCTGGCCGACCGGGTGAACCGGCCGAGGCGGACACTTTACGGCGGAGCAGCCGTTGGCACTTAGGAAATATTCGCCAAAATGTTCCGGACCTCCAGGGGAAGAGGCCGAATTTTCACTTGTTCTGGCCGACCGGGGGAACCAGCCGAGGCGGACACTTTACGGCGGAGCACCCGTTGGCACTTAGAAAATATTCGCCAAAATGTTCCGGACCTCCAGGGAAAGAGGCCGAATTTTCGCTCGTTCGGGCCGACCGGGAGAACCGGCCGAGGCGGACACTTTACGGCGGTTGAGCCGTTGGCACTTAGAAATTATTCAGACTTCCATCAAACACACATCGGCCTTTTGCCGTCACTGCCCGGGATGGGCACCGTGGTAGCTCGGACAGTTCGTGTGACAGCTTCCGCTGGCACTTAGACAATTTTTAAAATGAAAATAAACAGTTCTGCACATACGTGCCGACTATATTTTGCGAAAGGGGGGTAAAGTGATGAGTACACTAAGTGGGGGGACCAAGTACATAAAGCCTACCCCTGGTACCTCAGAGAGGCCGAATTGACACATTTTGTGTCCGACCGCGGGAACCAGCCGAGGCGGACGCTTTTCGGCGCAAGAGCCGTTGGCACTTAGAAAATATTCGTTAATCTTGAACGGACCTCCAGGGGAAGAGGCCGAATTTTCACTTGTTCTGGCCGACATCGGGAACCAGCCGAGTCGGACGCTTTACGGCGGAGCAGCCGTTGGCACTTAGGAAATATTCGTTAATCTTGAACGGACCTCCAGGGGAAGAGGCCGAATTTTCACTTGTTCTGGCCGACATCGGGAACCAGCCGAGTCGGACGCTTTACGGCGGAGCAGCCGTTGGCACTTAGAAAATATTCGTTAAACTTCAACTGACCTCCAGGGGAAGAGGCCGAATTTCCACTTGTTCTGGCCGACATCGGGAACCAGCCGAGTCGGACGCTTTACGGCGGAAGAGCCGATGGCACTTAGAAAATATTCGTTAAACTTGACAGGACCTCCAGGGGAAGAGGCCGAATTTTCGCTCGTTCAGGCCGACCGGAGGAACCGGCCGAGTCGGACACCTTACGGCGGAAGAGCCGATGGCACTTAGAAAATATTCGCCAAAATGTTCCGGACCTCCAGGGGAAGAGGCCGAATTTTCACTTGTTCAGGCCGACCGGAGGAACCGGCCGAGTCGGACACCTTACGGCGGAAGAGCCGATGGCACTTAGAAAATATTCGTTAAACTTGACAGGACCTCCAGGGGAAGAGGCCGAATTTTCGCTCGTTCAGGCCGACCGGAGGAACCGGCCGAGTCGGACACCTTACGGCGGAAGAGCCGATGGCACTTAGAAAATATTCGCCAAAATGTTCCGGACCTCCAGGGGAAGAGGCCGAATTTTCACTTGTTCAGGCCGACCGGAGGAACCAGCCGGGTCGGACACGTAACGGCGGAAGAGCCGATGGCACTTAGAAAATATTCGTTAAACTTGACAGGACCTCCAGGGGAAGAGGCCGAATTTTCGCTCGTTCGGGCCGACCGGAGGAACCGGCCGGGTCGGACACGTTACGGCGGAACAGCCGTTGGCACTTAGAAAATATTCGTCAAAGTCGTCCGGACCTCCAGGGGAAGAGGCCGAATTTTCGCTCGTTCGGGCCGACCGGAGGAACCAGCCGGGTCGGACACTTTACGGCGCAACAGCCGTTCGCACTTAGAAAATATTCGCCAAAGTCGTCCGGACCTCCAGGGGAAGAGGCCGAATTTTCGCTTGTTCAAGCCGACCGGAGGAACCAGCCGGGTCGGGAACGTTACGGCGCAACAGCCGTTGGCACTTTGAAAATATTCGCCAAAATGTTCCGGACCTCCAGGGGAAGAGGCCGAATTTTCGCTCGTTCGGGCCGACCGGAGGAACCAGCCGGGTCGGACACGTTACGGCGCAACAGCCGTTCGCACTTAGAAAATATTCGCCAAAGTCGTCCGGACCTCCAGGGGAAGAGGCCGAATTTTCGCTCGTTCGGGCCGACCGGAGGAACCAGCCGGGTCGGACACGTTACGGCGCAACAGCCGTTGGCACTTTGAAAATATTCGCCAAAATGTTCCGGACCTCCAGGGGAAGAGGCCGAATTTTCGCTCGTTCGGGCCGACCGGAGGAACCGGCCGGGTCGGACACTTTACGGCGCAACAGCCGTTCGCACTTAGAAAATATTCGCCAAAATGTTCCGGACCTCCAGGGGAAGAGGCCGAATTTTCGCTCGTTCGGGCCGACCGGAGGAACCGGCCGGGTCGGACACGTTACGGCGGAACAGCCGTTGGCACTTAGAAAATATTCGTCAAAGTCGTCCGGACCTCCAGGGGAAGAGGCCGAATTTTCGCTCGTTCGGGCCGACCGGAGGAACCAGCCGGGTCGGACACTTTACGGCGCAACAGCCGTTCGCACTTAGAAAATATTCGCCAAAATGTTCCGGACCTCCAGGGGAAGAGGCCGAATTTTCGCTCGTTCGGGCCGACCGGAGGAACCGGCCGGGTCGGACACGTTACGGCGGAACAGCCGTTGGCACTTAGAAAATATTCGTCAAAGTCGTCCGGACCTCCAGGGGAAGAGGCCGAATTTTCGCTCGTTCGGGCCGACCGGAGGAACCAGCCGGGTCGGACACGTTACGGTGCAACAGCCGTTCGCACTTAGAAAATATTCGCCAAAGTCGTCCGGACCTCCAGGGGAAGAGGCCGAATTTTCGCTCGTTCGGGACGACCGGAGGAACCAGCCGGGTCGGACACGTTACGGCGCAACAGCCGTTCGCACTTAGAAAATATTCGCCAAAGTCGTCCGGACCTCCAGGGGGAAGAGGCCGAATTTTCGCTTGTTCGGGCCGACCGGAGGAACCAGCCGGGTCGGACACGTTACGGCGCAACAGCCGTTGGCACTTTGAAAATATTCGCCAAAATGTTCCGGACCTCCAGGGGAAGAGGCCGAATTTTCGCTCGTTCGGGCCGACCGGAGGAACCAGCCGGGTCGGACACGTTACGGCGCAACAGCCGTTGGCACTTAGAAAATATTCGTTAAACTTCACAGGACCTCCAGGGGAAGAGGCCGAATTTTCGCTCGTTCGGGCCGACCGGAGGAACCAGCCGGGTCGGACACGTTACGGCGCAACAGCCGTTGGCACTTTGAAAATATTCGCCAAAGTCGTCCGGACCTCCAGGGGAAGAGGCCGAATTTTCGCTCGTTCGGGCCGACCGGAGGAACCAGCCGGGTCGGACACTTTACGGCGGAGCAGCCGTTGGCACTTTGAAAATATTCGCCAAAATGTTCCGGACCTCCAGGGGAAGAGGCCGAATTTTCGCTCGTTCGGGCCGACCGGAGGAACCGGCCGGGTCGGACACTTTACGGCGCAACAGCCGTTCGCACTTAGAAAATATTCGCCAAAATGTTCCGGACCTCCAGGGGAAGAGGCCGAATTTTCGCTCGTTCGGGCCGACCGGAGGAACCAGCCGGGTCGGACACGTTACGGCGCAACAGCCGTTCGCACTTAGAAAATATTCGCCAAAGTCGTCCGGACCTCCAGGGGAAGAGGCCGAATTTTCGCTTGTTCAAGCCGACCGGAGGAACCAGCCGGGTCGGACACGTTACGGCGCAACAGCCGTTGGCACTTTGAAAATATTCGCCAAAATGTTCCGGACCTCCAGGGGAAGAGGCCGAATTTTCGCTCGTTCGGGCCGACCGGAGGAACCAGCCGGGTCGGACACGTTACGGCGCAACAGCCGTTCGCACTTAGAAAATATTCGCCAAAGTCGTCCGGACCTCCAGGGGAAGAGGCCGAATTTTCGCTCGTTCGGGCCGACCGGAGGAACCAGCCGGGTCGGACACGTTACGGCGCAACAGCCGTTGGCACTTTGAAAATATTCGCCAAAATGTTCCGGACCTCCAGGGGAAGAGGCCGAATTTTCGCTCGTTCGGGCCGACCGGAGGAACCGGCCGGGTCGGACACTTTACGGCGCAACAGCCGTTCGCACTTAGAAAATATTCGCCAAAATGTTCCGGACCTCCAGGGGAAGAGGCCGAATTTTCGCTCGTTCGGGCCGACCGGAGGAACCGGCCGGGTCGGACACGTTACGGCGGAACAGCCGTTGGCACTTAGAAAATATTCGTCAAAGTCGTCCGGACCTCCAGGGGAAGAGGCCGAATTTTCGCTCGTTCGGGCCGACCGGAGGAACCAGCCGGGTCGGACACTTTACGGCGCAACAGCCGTTCGCACTTAGAAAATATTCGCCAAAATGTTCCGGACCTCCAGGGGAAGAGGCCGAATTTTCGCTCGTTCGGGAGCCGACCGGAGGAACCGGCCGGGTCGGACACGTTACGGCGGAACAGCCGTTGGCACTTAGAAAATATTCGTCAAAGTCGTCCGGACCTCCAGGGGAAGAGGCCGAATTTTCGCTCGTTCGGGCCGACCGGAGGAACCAGCCGGGTCGGACACGTTACGGTGCAACAGCCGTTCGCACTTAGAAAATATTCGCCAAAGTCGTCCGGACCTCCAGGGGAAGAGGCCGAATTTTCGCTCGTTCGGGACGACCGGAGGAACCAGCCGGGTCGGACACGTTACGGCGCAACAGCCGTTCGCACTTAGAAAATATTCGCCAAAGTCGTCCGGACCTCCAGGGGGAAGAGGCCGAATTTTCGCTTGTTCGGGCCGACCGGAGGAACCAGCCGGGTCGGACACGTTACGGCGCAACAGCCGTTGGCACTTAGGAAATATTCGCCAAAATGTTCCGGACCTCCAGGGGAAGAGGCCGAATTTTCGCTCGTTCGGGCCGACCGGAGGAACCAGCCGGGTCGGACACTTTACGGCGCAACAGCCGTTCGCACTTAGAAAATATTCGCCAAAGTCGTCCGGACCTCCAGGGGAAGAGGCCGAATTTTCGCTCGTTCGGGCCGACCGGAGGAACCAGCCGGGTCGGACACTTTACGGCGGAACAGCCGTTGGCACTTTGAAAATATTCGCCAAAATGTTCCGGACCTCCAGGGGAAGAGGCCGAATTTTCGCTCGTTCGGGCCGACCGGAGGAACCAGCCGGGTCGGACACCTTACGGCGCAACAGCCGTTGGCACTTTGAAAATATTCGTCAAAATGTTCCTGACCTCCAGGGGAAGAGGCCGAATTTTCGCTCGTTCGGGCCGACCGGAGGAACCAGCCGGGTCGGACACGTTACGGCGCAACAGCCGTTCGCACTTAGAAAATATTCGCCAAAGTCGTCCGGACCTCCAGGGGAAGAGGCCGAATTTTCGCTCGTTCGGGCCGACCGGAGGAACCAGCCGGGTCGGACACGTTACGGCGGAACAGCCGTTGGCACTTAGAAAATATTCGTTAAACTTCACAGGACCTCCAGGGGAAGAGGCCGAATTTTCGCTCGTTCGGGCCGACCGGAGGAACCAGCCGGGTCGGACACTTTACGGCGGAACAGCCGTTGGCACTTTGAAAATATTCGCCAAAATGTTCCGGACCTCCAGGGGAAGAGGCCGAATTTTCGCTCGTTCGGGCCGACATGGAGAACCAGCCGAGGCGGACACTTTACGGCGGTTGAGCCGTTGGCACTTAGAAATTATTCAGACTTCCATCAAACACACATCGGCCTTTTGCCGTCACTGCCCGGGATGGGCACCGTGGTAGCTCGGACAGTTCGTGTGACAGCTTCCGCTGGCACTTAGAAAATTTTTAAAATGAAAATAAACAGTTCTGCACATACGTGCCGACTATATTTTGCGAAAGGGGGGTAAAGTGATGAGTACACTAACTGGGGGGACCAAGTACATAAAGCCTACCCCTGGTACCTCAGAGAGGCCGAATTTTCGAATTCTGAGGCCGAGCTGGGGAACCAGACGAGGCGGACACTTTTCCGAGCGAGAGCCGATGGCACTTAGAAAATTTTCGGCTAAGTCGGCAGGACTTCCAGAGCGAGAGGCCGAATATTCGTCATCTGTGGCCGACCGGGGAACCAGCGGAGGCGGATAGGCGGTCACGGAGGTCCCGCCGGCTGGTCCGCGGGCCATTTTGGGTCCCGTAATTTAGCGGTCGCGGTCCGGAATCCACGCCGACCGGGGAACCAGCGGAGGCGGATAGGCGGTCACGGAGGTCCCGCCGGCTGGTCCGCGGGCCAATTTGGGTCCCGTAATTTAGCGGTCGCGGTCCGGAATCCACGCCGACCGGGGAACCAGCGGAGGCGGATAGGCGGTCACGGAGGTCCCGCCGGCTGGTCCGCGGGCCATTTTGGGTCCCGTAATTTAGCGGTCGCGGTCCGGAATCCACGCCGACCGGGGAACCAGCGGAGGCGGATAGGCGGTCACGGAGGTCCCGCCGGCTGGTCCGCGGGCCAATTTGGGTCCCGTAATTTAGCGGTCGCGGCCCGGAATTCGCGCCGGCCGGGGAACCAGCGCGGGCGGATAGGCGGTCACGGAGGTCCCGCCGGCTGGTCCGCGGGGGGAACTGCGCCCTCTGGCGGACACGCCATTGTAAATGAATGGGGTTTGGCACTTAGTGCATTTTTCGCCGAAGCCGACGAGCGCTCCGGGCGAGGAGGCCGGATTCTCGCCATCCGTGGCCGGCCGGGGAACCGGCCAAGGCGGATAGGCGGTCACGGGGGTCCCGCCGGCTGGTCCGCGGGCCAATTGGGGTCCCGTAAGTTAGCGGTCGCGGCCCGGAATCCGCGCCGGCCAGCAGCCACCGGGAGGCGGGTAGGCTGTCACGGAGGTCCCGCCAGCTGGTCCGCGGGCCAATTAGGGTCCCGTAAGTGAGCGGTCGCGGCCCGGAATCCACGCCGGCCAGCAGCCACCGCCAGGCGGGTAGGCTGTCACGGAGGTCCCGCCAGCTGGTCCGCGGGCCATTTAGGGTCCCGTAAGTTAGCGGTCGCGGCCCGGAATGCACGCCGGCCAGCAGCCACCGGCAGGCGGATAGGCGGTCACGGAGGTCCCGCCGGCCGGTCCGCTGGCCAATTACCTCCAGCCGAGCGGATATGAACTTTATTAGCACCTTCTACGAGATGGCGGAGCCTTATTCGACAACCAGCACCTCGGCTTAGCATTTTCCACGGCCCGCTGATCTTCCAGAAGACGTCCAGCCGGTTTCCTCCTCACATTTTAAGCCGGCCGAGGCTTCCGGCACCCCGGCTAAGCTTTCTCCACGGCCCGCTGAGCTTCCGAGGGACCTCCAGCCGGTTCTCCCGGTGCCTCGCGCCTCGCTTTGTGAGCCGGCCGAGGCTTCCAGCACCCCGGCTAAGCTTTCTCCACGGCCCGCTGAGCTTCCAGGGGACCTGCAGCCGGTTCTCCCGGTGCCTCGCGCCTCGCTTTGTGAGCCGGCCGAGGCTTCCAGCACCCCGGCTAAGCTTTCTCCACGGCCCGCTGAGCTTCCGAGGGACCTCCAGCCGGTTCTCCCGGTGCCTCCCGCCTCGCTTTGTGAGCCGGCCGAGGCTTCCAGCACCTCGGCCGAGCGTTTCCCACGGCCCGCTGAGCTTCCAGGGGACCTCCAGCCGGTTCTCCCGGTGCCTCGCGCCTCGCTTTGCGAGCCGGCCGAGGCTTCCAGCACCTCGGCTGAGCGTTTTCGGCGGCCCGTTGCTCTCCCGGAGGTCGCAACGGGGAGTTACCTCCCTCTCGCGGACACGGCGAGTAAATACACCGCCTCTCGCACTTGGCGCACACTCACTCGCATTGCTACGCCTCCCGTGGCACTTTAAGCGGCCGAACGGCGGGAGTAACTGCGACTCTCCTAAGGTAGGCTCACTTGACTATTTATTTATGTATTTATTTATTTTTGACGGTTCGCGGAGGCGATGACGCTCCGCGCGGGTAAACGGCGGGAGTAACTGTGACTCTCTTAAGGTAGGCTCACTTGACATTTATTTATTCATGTATTTATTTATTTTTGACGGTTCGCGGAGGCGATGACGCTCCGCGCGGGTAAACGGCGGGAGTAACTGTGACTCTCTTAAGGTAGGCTCACTTGACATTTATTTTGGCGGTTCGCGGAGGCGACCGGCACCGCCGGGAGGCCGTGCGCGCGCGCGCAGAGCGGCCGAATAACGCTCCGCCGGCCCCGGGTGATTACCGAGAGGCTCCCCGGCCTCGCGGAGCTCCGACGCTCCTCCGCGGGACCTCCGGCGGCCGGCGCGCTCGCGCACCACCCCCCGGCACCGCCGGGAGGCCGTGCGCGCGCGCGCAGAGCGGCCGAATAACGCTCCGCCGGCCCCGGGTGATTACCGAGAGGCTCCCCGGCCTCGCGGAGCTCCGACGCTCCTCCGCGGGACCTCCGGCGGCCGGCGCGCTCGCGCACCACCCCCCGGCACCGCCGGGAGGCCGTGCGCGCGCGCGCAGAGCGGCCGAATAACGCTCCGCCGGCCCCGGGTGATTACCGAGAGGCTCCCCGGCCTCGCGGAGCTCCGACGCTCCTCCGCGGGACCTCCGGCGGCCGGCGCGCTCGCGCACCACCCCCCGGCACCGCCGGGAGGCCGTGCGCGCGCGCGCAGAGCGGCCGAATAACGCTCCGCCGGCCCCGGGTGATTACCGAGAGGCTCCCCGGCCTCGCGGAGCTCCGACGCTCCTCCGCGGGACCTCCGGCGGCCGGCGCGCTCGCGCACCACCCCCCGGCACCGCCGGGAGGCCGTGCGCGCGCGCGCAGAGCGGCCGAATAACGCTCCGCCGGCCCCGGGTGATTACCGAGAGGCTCCCCGGCCTCGCGGAGCTCCGACGCTCCTCCGCGGGACCTCCGGCGGCCGAAAATAGCTCCAAGCCCAGCGGATCGGCTGCTTGGAAGCACCGCGCCGTCCGGCTCCACCTGGTACCTCGCACGGCTCTCATCTCCCCCCCGCACGGACTTCCGAGCGCTCGGGGAGACGCTCGGAAGCTGCCCGTGCCGTCGCGGCGGGGAATTGCCTCCCTCTGGCGGACGCGGCGAGTAAAAACACCACCTCTCGCACTTTGCGCACACTTACTTGCGTGGGTCCGCTTCCGATGACACTTTGAGCGGCCGAACGGCGGGAGTAACTACGACTCTCTTAAGGTAGGCTCACTTGACATTTATTCATGTATTTATTTATTTTTGACGGTTCGCGGAGGCGATGACGCTCCGCGCGGGTAAACGGCGGGAGTAGCTGTGACTCTCTTAAGGTAGCCTGACTCGACGTCTTTTTCAACGGTGGCTGGAGGACCCAGGCGGTTCTCGGGGGTGCGTCGCTCCTCACTTTTGACGCCCGAGGAGGCTCCCGGCACCTCGGCTACGCGTTTTCGGCGGCCCGCTGAGCTTCCAGAAGACCTCCAGCCGGTTCTCCCGGTGCTTTCCTCCTCACGTTTTAAGCCGGCCGAGGCTTCCGGCACCCCGGCTGAGCTTTTTTCCCACGGCCCGCTGAGCTTCCAGGGGACCTCCGGCCGGTTCTCCGCGCGCTTTCCTCCTCACTTTTAAGCCGGCCGAGGCTTCCGGCACCCCGGCCAAGCGTTTCCCACGTCCCGCTGAGCTTCCAGGGGACCTCCGGCCGGTTCTCCGCGCGCCCCCCTCCTAACTCGGCTCCCGGCACCCCGGCTAAGCGATTTGAACGGCCCGCTGATCTCCCGGAGGTCGCAACGGGGAATTGCCTCCCTCTCGCGGACACGGCGCGTAAATGCACCGCCTCTCGCACTTGGCGCACACTCACTCGCATCGCTACGCCTCCCGTGGCACTTTAAGCGACCGGGACCACCGCGAGCGCGGGCGATGACTAAGAGGCTCCCCGGCCGGCCTCGCGGAGCTCCGACGCTCCCCCGCGGGACTTCCGGCGGCCGGCCGGAGCCTCGGCACGGCTGCCGCACTCCCTAATAACACCCCGCGGACCCCCGCGAGCCGAACGCTCGCTGCCGCGGGCGACCCGTGCCAAGGCGGACGCGTGACGGCGCGGGAGCCCTCGGCACTATCTCACGGTCACGTATGTAGTCAAATCGTGTAAAATCACCGTTAGTTTATTCATAATATAGGTAATAATTAAATAAATATTAACATCGCGTATATTATTAATAAACACATGTATGTATTTATTTAATAATTAAATAAATATTAACATCGCGTATAATCATGCGCAATACTTCGTGGCCGACCGGGGAACCGGCGAAGGCGGACGCATCGCGGCGCGAGAGCCGTTGGCACTTTGGAAAAATAAATAAATAAATAAATAAATAAATAAATAATAATTCGCCGACCGGGCTCCGGGGGGAGAGGCCGATTTTTGGCCGTTCGTGGCCGACCGGGGAACCGGCGAAGGCGGACGCATCGCGGCGCGAGAGCCGTTGGCACTTTGGAAAAATAAATAAATAAATAAATAAATAAATAAATAAATAAATAAATAAATAATTCGCCGACCGGGCTCCGGGGCAAGAGGCCGAATTTTCGCTCGTTCGGGCCGACCGGGGAACCGGCGAAGGCGGACGCAGCGCGGCGCGAGAGCCGTTGGCACTTTGAAAAAAAAAAAAAAAAAAAAAATTCGCCCACCGGGCTCCGGGGGAAGAGGCCGGCTTTTCGCCGTTCGCGGCCGACCGGGGAACCGGCGAAAGCGGACGCGCTCTCTAACGAGCCCCGCCGGCCGGAGGAAGTGCGCCCTCTGGCGGACACGCCGTTGTAAATGAATGGGGTTTGGCACTTAGTGCATTTTTCGCCCAAGTCGAAGCGCGCTCCGGGCGAGGAGGCCGGATTCTCGCCACCCGTGGCCGGCCGGGGAACCGGCCAAGGCGGACGCGCTCTCTAACGAGCCCCGCCGGCCGGAGGAAGTGCGCCCTCTGGCGGACACGCCGTTGTAAATGAATGGGGTTTGGCACTTGGTGCATTTTTCGCCCAAGTCGAAGCGCGCTCCGGGCGAGGAGGCCGGATTCTCGCCACCCGTGGCCGGCCGGGGAACCGGCGAAGGCGGATAGGCTTTCACGGAGGATCCGCCGGCTGGTCCGCGGGCCGATTAGGGTCCCGCGAGTGAGCGGTGGCGGTCCGGAATCCAGGCCGGCCAGGAGGCACCGCCAGGCGGATAGGCTTTCACGGAGGAGCCGCCGGCTGGTCCGCGGGCCGTTTAGGGTCCCGCGAGTGAGCGGTGGCGGTCCGGAATCCAGGCCGGCCAGGAGGCACCGCCAGGCGGATAGGCTTTCACGGAGGACCCGCCGGCTGGTCCGCGGGCCGTTTAGGGTCCCGCGAGTGAGCGGTCGCGGTCCGGAATCCAGGCCGGCCAGGAGGCACCGCCAGGCGGATAGGCTTTCACGGAGGACCCGCCGGCTGGTCCGCGGGCCGTTTAGGCTCCCGTAAGTTAGCGGTCGCGGTCCGGAATACAGGCCGTCCAGGAGGCACTGCCAGGCGGATACACTCTCTAACGAGCCCCGCCGGCTGGTCCGCCGGGGGAAGTGCGCCCTCTGGCGGACACGCCGTTGTAAATGAATGGGGTTTGGCACTTAGTGCATTTTTCGACCAGCGGCAACGCAGGCTGACGGGCGGCCGCTTCCACGGGCCGGTACTACTCTACGGAGGCGCTAGCCGCCTCCGGTGGGGGCCGTGTGATCTCGCTGGATGCCCGAGGACCTTCCGCGAGGCCCGGCCGCAGCTTTTACGCGCGCCCGGTCCTATTACCTGGTGGAAGCTGGAGGCCGGGGCTCCGCAGCTCGCCGCCCGGGGACCTTCCGCGAGGCCCGGCCGCAGCTTTTACGCACCACCGCTGCTATTCTCTGGCTCCGGCTTCGTCCCGGAGGGTGCTTGGGGAACGGCGGCGCACACCGCGAACGGCCGGTGGCGGTCGGCTGGTGGCGGTCGGCTGGTGGCTGTCGGCTGGTGGCGGTCGGGGGTGGCGCTTGGGGATGGCGCTTGGGGATGGTGGCTGTCGGCTGGTGGCGGTCGGCTGGTGGCGGTCGGCTGGTGGCGGTCGGCTGGTGGCGGTCGGGGGTGGCGCTTGGGGATGGCGCTTGGGGATGGTGGCTGTCGGCTGGTGGCGGTCGGCTGGTGGCGGTCGGGGGGTGGCGGTCGGGGATGGCGCTTGGGGATGGTGGCTGTCGCCTTGTGGCGGTCGGCTGGTGGCGGTCGCCTTGTGGCGGTCGCCTTGTGGCGGTCGGGGATGGCGCTTGGGGATGGTGGCTGTCGCCTTGTGGCGGTCGGCTGGTGGCGGTCGCCTTGTGGCGGTCGCCTTGTGGCGGTCGGGGATGGCGCTTGGGGATGGTGGCTGTCGCCTTGTGGCGGTCGGCTGGTGGCGGTCGGCTGGTGGCGGTCGGGGGGTGGCGGTCGGGGATGGCGCTTGGGGATGGTGGCTGTCGCCTTGTGGCGGTCGGGGGGTGGCGGTCGGGGATGGCGCTTGGGGATGGTGGCTGTCGCCTTGTGGCGGTCGGCTGGTGGCGGTCGGCTGGTGGCGGTCGGCTGGTGGCGGTCGGGGGGTGGCGGTCGGGGGTGGCGCTTGGGGATGGTGGCTGTCGCCTTGTGGCGGTCGGCTGGTGGCGGTCGCCTTGTGGCGGTCGGGGGGCGGCGGTCGGGGGTGGCGCTTGGGGATGGTGGCTGTCGGCTGGTGGCGGTCGGCTGGTGGCGGTCGGCTGGTGGCGGTCGGCTGGTGGCGGTCGGGGGTGGCGCTTGGGGATGGCGCTTGGGGATGGTGGCTGTCGCCTTGTGGCGGTCGGCTGGTGGCGGTCGCCTTGTGGCGGTCGGGGATGGCGCTTGGGGATGGTGGCTGTCGCCTTGTGGCGGTCGCCTTGTGGCGGTCGCCTTGTGGCGGTCGGGGATGGCGCTTGGGGATGGTGGCTGTCGCCTTGTGGCGGTCGGCGGTGGTGGTTTGGGACCGGCGTCCGGCGCAAAGTGCGTGTTGCGCGGGCCGGAGAAAATTTAGGCCAGGGGCCCGCCGCTGGAGAAATTTTTAGGTACCAGGGGTGGATTTTTTTTGTCACCGCAGGAGGGGGACGTTGCCTCCGTCCGTGTCCGACGGAAAGTGCGTGTTGCGCGGGCCGGAGAAAGTTTAGGCCAGGGGCCCGCCGCTGGAGAAATTTTTAGGTACCAGGGGTGGATTTTTTTTGTCACCGCAGGAGGGGGACGTTGCCTCCGTCGGTGTCCGGCGGAAAGTGCGTGTTGCGCGGCCCGGAGAAAGTTTAGGCCCGGGGCCCGCCGCTGGAGGAATTTTTAGGTACCAGGAGCGGATGTACTTACTTCCACAGCGCCCGCGCGCTCCCGGCCGGTGTCCGAGGATGCTGCCTCATCCCCGGACGCGCCTCTTACGCACGCCCGCTGTCATCCTCCGGAGACTGAGTTCCACTTAGTGGAGGCTACGTTCCACTTGGGGGAGGCTGCCTACTCCCGGCTGACGCCCGAGGATGCTGCCTCATCCCCGGACGCGCCTCTTACGCACGCCCGGTGTCATCCTCCGATCACTAAGTTCCACTTGGAGGTTCACAAGACGGGCGCGGACGCACACCCACGCCCGGCCAGAGTGACCGAGAGGCGGACATACGTTATCTTACGCACGCCCGCTGACATCCTCCGACGACTAAGTTCCGCTTGCGGGAGGCTGCCTCCTCCCGCCCGCCGCCCGGGGATGCTGCCTCATCCCCGGACGAGCCTCTTACGCACGCCCGCTGTCATCATCCAACAACTAAGTTCCGCTTGCGGGAGGCTGCCTCCTCCCGCCCGCCGCCCGGGGATGCTGCCTCATCCCCGGACGAGCCTCTTACGCACGCCCGCTGTCATCCTCCAACAACTAAGTTCCGCTTGCGGGAGGCTGCCTCCTCCCGCCCGCCGCCCGGGGATGCTGCCTCATCCCCGGACGAGCCTCTTACGCACGCCCGCTGTCATCCTCCAACAACTAAGTTCCACTTGCGGGAGGCTG
>NW_026061476.1:27500-29619 GCF_024217435.2 Syngnathus scovelli
TAAGGTACTTGTCCTCTATCGGTCTCGTGCCAGTATTTAGCCTTAGATGGAGTTTACCACCCGCTTTGGGCTGCATTCACAAACAACCCGACTCCGAGAAGGCCGCGCCCCGGCGCGCCGGGGGCCGCTACCGGCCTCACACCGTCCCTGGGCAGAGCCTCCATCAGAAGGACTCGGGCCCCCTCCGGGCGGCGTCGGGCGCAACGACCTTCTGTACGCTACATTTCCCGCGCCCGAGGCCGGGCGGGGATTCAGCGCTGGGCTTCTCCCTCTTCGCTCGCCGCTACTGAGGGAATCCTGGTTAGTTTCTTTTCCTCCGCTTAGTAATATGCTTAAATTCAGCGGGTCGTCTCGTCTGATCTGAGGTCGGAAACGAGGGGGTAGTAGGCGCGGCCGGCGTGGCGGCCGGGCTCGCTGGATCGTTCCGCGGGCGCCTCCGCGGCGGCCCACCGCGCGAGGGAGCGCGAGACGCGGGATGCGCAATGGTCGATAGCCACCGGCAGCCGCGCCCCGGACCCGTGATGCGGGAGGGTCGACGGTGAGGAGGGGACGCCGCGGGTCTGCACTTAAGGGGACGAAGGCCGCCGAGGCGTCCTGCGAACCCCCAGCCGCGGGGAGGCGAAGCGCTAGCGGGACGAAGGCGGCAACTGCGCGAACGTTGCGCAGAGGTCGCGCCGACGGAGCCCGGGTCGCCCTTCGCCGACCCCGATTGATATGCAAGCGACGCTCAGACAGGCGTGGCCCCGGGACGGACCCGGGGCCGCAAAGTGCGTTCGAAGTGTCGATGATCAATGTGTCCTGCAATTCACATTAGTTCTCGCAGCTAGCTGCGTCCTTCATCGACGCACGAGCCGAGTGATCCACCGCTAAGAGTTGTACGTTTGTTTTTTTGCGGGGCGAGATCGGGAGCGGGCGGGGAGACGGCGTAACGCCGCGCGCGGACCCTCCACCGTCGCCTCGAGGACGTCGGGGCTTGCCGGCGCGTCGCCGCCGCACGCGGACCCTCCACCGTCGCCTCGGGGACGTCGGGGCTTGCCGGCGCGGTCGCCGCCGCGCGCGGACCCTCCACCGTCGCCTCGAGGACGTCGGGGCTTGCCGGCGCGGTCGCCGTCGCGCGCGGACCCTCCACCGTCGCCTCCAAGACGTCGGGGCTTGCCGTCGCGGTCGCCGCCGTCCACCGCCGCCGCGCTCAACCTCAGCAGCGCGCCGCGGTTTGCCAAGTTCCAACGATTAAAAATTTGTTTTTCCGGCCTTCCGGCGACGGGTGCCACCCACCCGCCTCAGAACGTGCGTGTGGTGTGGACATTGAACCCCCCACGGTCCGCCGAAGGCGATCCGCGAGTTGGGTACCCGCCGCAATGGGTTTAAGTTCCGAGCGGGCGTTCGCGATGGCACCGGGCCCGACCCCGGCCGCGGCACGCCCGGAGACTACTTCAGGACTGCGAGGGAGCGCCAAGCTGCCGGTTGAGCGCGCGCGGGGAGGAGGACGGTGACGTCGCGCGACGGTGGGCGGGGGGCCGACTCCGGTGTGACGAACGGAGCCTTCCCCGCACGCGACGCACGCGCGCGGGCCACATACCTCCACCCGCGCGCCGCCGCCAGCGCCGGGATCATCTCTCTCGCTTAGGTTTGGCGCGGCAGGCGGGGAGGCCGGGTTCGCTCAGGCCGCGCGCCGGCGCCGCCCGACCCGCCCCGGACCTGGGCCCGGCGCGTCCCGGCCGGCCGACCGCGATGGCCGTCCGTCCGGAGCACGCGACCGGGTGGTCTCGCTGGGCGGGCCGGCGCGCCTGAGCCGCGGCCGAGTTCCCCCTTCCTCCGTCGTCCTCCGCTCATCGCTTCGGGCTAAGGGTCCTCGGTCCCCCGCGCGCCCGCGCCGACCGCCCGCCCCCCTTCGGTTAGCTGGGGCGAGCGCGCGCGTCAGCCGCGGGGGATTATCCTTCCCCCAGAGTCCTAGGCGGCGCTCCGGGCTAGGGCCGGTGCGAGGTCGTCTCGAACCACGTGCCTGAAGGCCGCCTCGCGCCGGATTCGGCCCCGCTCATTCGTCGGAGTGACCGCCCGACGCGGGCATCGCTAGATTAGCCGTGGCCCCGATCCTTCCCCGCCTCAGCCTTTCGCCCTC
>NW_026061478.1:0-17500 GCF_024217435.2 Syngnathus scovelli
TGTGTTTATGGAGGCGGCCGGTCCTCCGTAGCTTGATTGGATTTCCCTTCCGGCCTGAGTTTATGGAGGCGGCCGGTCCTCCGTAGCTTGATCGGATTTCCTTCCAGCCTGTGTTTAAGGAGGCGGCTGGTCCTCCCCGGTCGGTTGCCAAGCGACCGGGACCCGCAAGTGGGCAGGAACCGTCCACCCAACGCCGGCGAGCCGGGGCCGGTGGGGGCCCTACCAAGGCGGGTCTAACTTCAGGCGGTGCAAACGGGGGAGGGGGGTAAGGACGGCTGCCGGGAGCAGACAGCCGTCCCCGGGAGGGGGTAGTAGCTTCGCGGCGGCCGCCGGGAGCAGACGGCCGTCCGCGGATTCTGCCAATGCCTGTAGGACTTTGAATATTTCACAGCCGTGCTGTGGCACTTAGAAAATTTTTCAGAGATGTGGCACTTAGAAAGTTTTTCAGAGATGTGGCACTTAGAAATTTTTTCAGAGATGTGGCACTTAGAAATTTTTTGAGAGATGTGGCACTTAGAAATTTTTTGAGAGATGTGGCACTTTGAAAATTTTTGAGAAATGTGGCACTTAGAAAATTTTCTCTCTCTCTCTCTGGAAGTGCCGTGCCTTCTTCAGTTCTGCTATCCGAGCAGGGGACGCTTGCTGGCGGCCGTTACCAGCGCTCGGACCAGGCCCAATTGATTTGCATGGAAAACAATTGCGTCCCCCATGCTCGTTCTGACTATATTTTGCGAAAGGGGGGTAAAGTGATGAGTACACTAAGTGGGGGGACCAACCCATGTACTCTAGAAAAAGTACATGGGTTGACAAAAGACCAGTTGGTAATGCACCCCTGGTACCCCAACCCCTGGTACCTTTAGGCACTTAGAAAAAATTTCGCCCAAATTTGGAGGTCGCTCCAGGGGAAGAGGCCGAATTTTCGCCTATTACGGCCGACCGCGGGAACCAGCCGAGGCGGACGCTTTTCGGCGCAAGAGCCGTTGGCACTTAGAAAATATTCGCTAAACTTCAAAGGACCTCCAGGGGAAGAGGCCGAATTGTCACTTTTTCTGGCCGACATCGGGAACCAGCCGAGTCGGACTCTTTACGGCGGAGCAGCCGTTGGCACTTAGAAAATATTCGCCAAACTCGGCCGGACTTCCAGGGGAAGAGGCCGAATTGTCACTTGTTCTGCCCGACATCGGGAACCAGCCGAGTCGGACACTTTAAGGCGGAGCAGCCGTTGGCACTTAGAAAATATTCGCCAAACTTGAACGGACCTCCAGGGGAAGAGGCCGAATTTTCACCTGTTCTGGCCGACATCGGGAACCAGCCGAGTCGGACGCTTTAAGGCGGAGCAGCCGTTGGCACTTAGAAAATATTCGTTAAACTTGAAAGGACCTCCAGGGGAAGAGGCCGAATTGTCACTTGTTCTGGCCGACATCGGGAACCAGCCGAGTCGGACGCTTTACGGCGGAGCAGCCGTTGGCACTTAGAAAATATTCGCCAAAATGTTCCGGACCTCCAGGGGAAGAGGCCAAATTTTCACTTGTTCTGGCCGACTGGGTGAACCGGCCGAGGCGGACACTTTACGGCGGAGCAGCCGTTGGCACTTAGAAAATATTCGTTAAACTTCAACTGACCTCCAGGGGAAGAGGCCGAATTTTCACTTGTTCTGGCCGACATCGGGAACCAGCCAAGTCGGACCCTTTACGGCTGAGCAGCCGTTGGCACTTAGGAAATATTTGCCTTAACTCGGCCGGACTTCCAGGGGAAGAGGCCGGATTTTCACTTGTTCTGGCCGACATCGGGAACCAGCCGAGTCGGACACTTAAAGGCTGAGCAGCCGTTGGCACTTAGGAAATATTTGCCTTAACTCGGCCGGACTTCCAGGGGAAGAGGCCGAATTTTCACTTGTTCTGGCCGACATCGGGAACCAGCCGAGTCGGACGCTTTACGGCGGAGCAGCCGTTGGCACTTAGAAAATATTCGTTAATCTTGAACGGACCTCCAGGGGAAGAGGCCGAATTTTCACTTGTTCTGGCCGACATCGGGAACCAGCCGAGTCGGACTCTTTACGGCGGAACAGCCGTTGGCACTTAGGAAATATTCGCCGAACTCGGCCGGACTTCCAGGGGAAGAGGCCGATTTTTCACTTGTTCTGGCCGACATCGGGAACCAGCCGAGTCGGACTCTTTACGGCGGAGCAGCCGTTGGCACTTAGGAAATATTTGCCAAAATGTTCCGGACCTCCAGGGGAAGAGGCCGAATATTCACTTGTTCTGGCCGACATCGGGAACCAGCCGAGTCGGACACTTTACGGCGGAGCAGCCGTTGGCACTTAGGAAATATTCGTTAAACTTCAACTGACCTCCAGGGGAAGAGGCCGAATTTTCACTTGTTCTGGCCGACATCGGGAACCAGCCGAGTCGGTCTCTTTACGGCGGAGCAGCCGTTGGCACTTAGGAAATATTCGCCGAACTTGGCCGGACTTCCAGGGGAAGAGGCCGGATTTTCACTTGTTCTGGCCGACATCGGGAACCAGCCGAGTCGGACACTTTACGGCGGAGCAGCCGTTGGCACTTAGGAAATATTCGCCAAAATGTTCCGGACCTCCAGGGGAAGAGGCCGAATTTTCGCTCGTTCGGGCCGACATCGGGAACCAGCCGAGTCGGACACTTTAAGGCTGAGCAGCCGTTGGCACTTAGGAAATATTCGCCTTAACTCGGCCGGACTTCCAGGGGAAGAGGCCGGATTTTCACTTGTTCTGGCCGACATCGGGAACCAGCCGAGTCGGACTCTTTACGGCGGAACAGCCGTTGGCACTTAGGAAATATTCGCCGAACTCGGCCGGACTTCCAGGGGAAGAGGCCGATTTTTCACTTGTTCTGGCCGACATCGGGAACCAGCCGAGTCGGACCCTTTACGGCGGAACAGCCGTTGGCACTTAGGAAATATTCGCCTTAACTCGGCCGGACTTCCAGGGGAAGAGGCCGGATTTTCACTTGTTCTGGCCGACATCGGGAACCAGCCGAGTCGGACTCTTTACGGCGGAACAGCCGTTGGCACTTAGGAAATATTCGCCGAACTCGGCCGGACTTCCAGGGGAAGAGGCCGATTTTTCACTTGTTCTGGCCGACATCGGGAACCAGCCGAGTCGGACCCTTTACGGCGGAACAGCCGTTGGCACTTAGGAAATATTCGCCTTAACTCGGCCGGACTTCCAGGGGAAGAGGCCGGATTTTCACTTGTTCTGGCCGACATCGGGAACCAGCCGAGTCGGACTCTTTACGGCGGAACAGCCGTTGGCACTTAGGAAATATTCGCCGAACTCGGCCGGACTTCCAGGGGAAGAGGCCGATTTTTCACTTGTTCTGGCCGACATCGGGAACCAGCCGAGTCGGACCCTTTACGGCGGAACAGCCGTTGGCACTTAGGAAATATTTGCCTTAACTCGGCCGGACTTCCAGGGGAAGAGGCCGGATTTTCACTTGTTCTGGCCGACATCGGGAACCAGCCGAGTCGGACTCTTTACGGCGGAACAGCCGTTGGCACTTAGGAAATATTCGCCGAACTCGGCCGGACTTCCAGGGGAAGAGGCCGATTTTTCACTTGTTCTGGCCGACATCGGGAACCAGCCGAGTCGGACTCTTTACGGCGGAACAGCCGTTGGCACTTAGGAAATATTTGCCTTAACTCGGCCGGACTTCCAGGGGAAGAGGCCGGATTTTCACTTGTTCTGGCCGACATCGGGAACCAGCCGAGTCGGACTCTTTACGGCGGAACAGCCGTTGGCACTTAGGAAATATTCGCCGAACTCGGCCGGACTTCCAGGGGAAGAGGCCGATTTTTCACTTGTTCTGGCCGACATCGGGAACCAGCCGAGTCGGACCCTTTACGGCGGAACAGCCGTTGGCACTTAGGAAATATTTGCCTTAACTCGGCCGGACTTCCAGGGGAAGAGGCCGGATTTTCACTTGTTCTGGCCGACATCGGGAACCAGCCGAGTCGGACTCTTTACGGCGGAACAGCCGTTGGCACTTAGGAAATATTCGCCGAACTCGGCCGGACTTCCAGGGGAAGAGGCCGATTTTTCACTTGTTCTGGCCGACATCGGGAACCAGCCGAGTCGGACTCTTTACGGCGGAACAGCCGTTGGCACTTAGGAAATATTCGTTAATCTTGAACGGACCTCCAGGGGAAGAGGCCGAATTTTCACTTGTTCTGGCCGACATCGGGAACCAGCCGAGTCGGACGCTTTACGGCGGAGCAGCCGTTGGCACTTAGGAAATATTTGCCTTAACTCGGCCGGACTTCCAGGGGAAGAGGCCGAATTTTCACTTGTTCTGGCCGACATCGGGAACCAGCCGAGTCGGACCCTTTAAGGCTGAGCAGCCGTTGGCACTTAGGAAATATTTGCCTTAACTCGGCCGGACTTCCAGGGGAAGAGGCCGATTTTTCACTTGTTCTGGCCGACCGGGGGAACCAGCCGAGTCGGACACTTTACGGCGGAGCAGCCGTTGGCACTTAGGAAATATTCGCCAAAATGTTCCGGACCTCCAGGGGAAGAGGCCGAATTTTCACTTGTTCTGGCCGACCGGGGGAACCAGCCGAGGCGGACACTTTACGGCGGAGCAGCCGTTGGCACTTTGAAAATATTCGCCAAAATGTTCCGGACCTCCAGGGGAAGAGGCCGAATTTTCACTTGTTCTGGCCGACCGGGGGAACCAGCCGAGGCGGACACTTTACGGCGGAGCAGCCGTTGGCACTTTGAAAATATTCGCCAAAATGTTCCGGACCTCCAGGGGAAGAGGCCGAATTTTCGCTCGTTCGGGCCGACCGGGAGAACCAGCCGAGGCGGACACTTTACGGCGGTTGAGCCGTTGGCACTTAGAAATTATTCAGACTTCCATAAACACACATCGGCCTTTTGCCGTCACTGCCCGGGATGGGCACCGTGGTAGCTAGGACAGTTCGTGTGACAGCTTCCGCTGGCACTTAGACAATTTTTAAAATGAAAATAAACAGTTCTGCACATACGTGCCGACTATATTTTGCGAAAGGGGGGTAAAGTGATGAGTACACTAAGTGGGGGGACCAAGTACATAAAGCCTACCCCTGGTACCTCAGAGAGGCCGAATTGACACATTTTGTGTCCGACCGCGGGAACCAGACGAGGCGGACGCTTTTCGGCGCAAGAGCCGTTGGCACTTAGAAAATATTCGTTAATCTTGAACGGACCTCCAGGGGAAGAGGCCGAATTTTCACTTGTTCTGGCCGACATCGGGAACCAGCCGAGTCGGACGCTTTACGGCGGAGCAGCCGTTGGCACTTTGAAAATATTCGTTAAACTTCAACTGACCTCCAGGGGAAGAGGCCGAATTTTCACTTGTTCTGGCCGACATCGGGAACCAGCCGAGTCGGACGCTTTACGGCGGAGCAGCCGTTGGCACTTAGAAAATATTCGTTAAACTTCAACTGACCTCCAGGGGAAGAGGCCGAATTTTCACTTGTTCTGGCCGACATCGGGAACCAGCCGAGTCGGACGCTTTACGGCGGAGCAGCCGTTGGCACTTAGAAAATATTCGTTAATCTTGAACGGACCTCCAGGGGAAGAGGCCGAATATTCACTTGTTCTGGCCGACATCGGGAACCAGCCGAGTCGGACGCTTTACGGCGGAGCAGCCGTTGGCACTTAGAAAATATTCGTTAATCTTGAACGGACCTCCAGGGGAAGAGGCCGAATATTCACTTGTTCTGGCCGACATCGGGAACCAGCCGAGTCGGACTCTTTACGGCGGAACAGCCGTTGGCACTTAGGAAATATTCGCCGAACTTGGCCGGACTTCCAGGGGAAGAGGCCGGATTTTCACTTGTTCTGGCCGACATCGGGAACCAGCCGAGTCGGACACTTTACGGCGGAGCAGCCGTTGGCACTTAGGAAATATTTGCCAAAATGTTCCGGACCTCCAGGGGAAGAGGCCGAATATTCACTTGTTCTGGCCGACATCGGGAACCAGCCGAGTCGGACACTTTAAGGCTGAGCAGCCGTTGGCACTTAGGAAATATTCGCCTTAACTCGGCCGGACTTCCAGGGGAAGAGGCCGGATTTTCACTTGTTCTGGCCGACATCGGGAACCAGCCGAGTCGGACACTTTAAGGCTGAGCAGCCGTTGGCACTTAGGAAATATTTGCCTTAACTCGGCCGGACTTCCAGGGGAAGAGGCCGGATTTTCACTTGTTCTGGACGACCGGGGGAACCGGCCGAGTCGGACACTTTACGGCGGAGCAGCCGTTGGCACTTAGGAAATATTTGCCAAAATGTTCCGGACCTCCAGGGGAAGAGGCCGGATTTTCACTTGTTCTGGCCGACATCGGGAACCAGCCGAGGCGGACACTTTACGGCGGAACAGCCGTTGGCACTTAGGAAATATTCGCCAAAATGTTCCGGACCTCCAGGGGAAGAGGCCGATTTTTCACTTGTTCTGGCCGACATCGGGAACCAGCCGAGTCGGACCCTTTACGGCGGAACAGCCGTTGGCACTTAGGAAATATTTGCCTTAACTCGGCCGGACTTCCAGGGGAAGAGGCCGGATTTTCACTTGTTCTGGCCGACATCGGGAACCGGCCGAGTCGGACACTTTAAGGCTGAGCAGCCGTTGGCACTTAGGAAATATTCGCCTTAACTCGGCCGGACTTCCAGGGGAAGAGGCCGGATTTTCACTTGTTCTGGCCGACATCGGGAACCAGCCGAGTCGGACACTTTAAGGCTGAGCAGCCGTTGGCACTTAGGAAATATTCGCCTTAACTCGGCCGGACTTCCAGGGGAAGAGGCCGGATTTTCACTTGTTCTGGCCGACATCGGGAACCAGCCGAGTCGGACTCTTTACGGCGGAACAGCCGTTGGCACTTAGGAAATATTTGCCTTAACTCGGCCGGACTTCCAGGGGAAGAGGCCGGATTTTCACTTGTTCTGGCCGACATCGGGAACCAGCCGAGTCGGACTCTTTACGGCGGAACAGCCGTTGGCACTTAGGAAATATTCGCCGAACTTGGCCGGACTTCCAGGGGAAGAGGCCGATTTTTCACTTGTTCTGGCCGACATCGGGAACCAGCCGAGTCGGACTCTTTACGGCGGAACAGCCGTTGGCACTTAGGAAATATTTGCCTTAACTCGGCCGGACTTCCAGGGGAAGAGGCCGAATTTTCACTTGTTCTGGCCGACATCGGGAACCAGCCGAGTCGGACTCTTTACGGCGGAACAGCCGTTGGCACTTAGGAAATATTCGCCGAACTTGGCCGGACTTCCAGGGGAAGAGGCCGATTTTTCACTTGTTCTGGCCGACATCGGGAACCAGCCGAGTCGGACCCTTTACGGCGGAACAGCCGTTGGCACTTGGGAAATATTTGCCTTAACTCGGCCGGACTTCCAGGGGAAGAGGCCGAATTTTCACTTGTTCTGGCCGACATCGGGAACCAGCCGAGTCGGACTCTTTACGGCGGAACAGCCGTTGGCACTTAGAAAATATTCGTTAAACTTCAACTGACCTCCAGGGGAAGAGGCCGAATTTTCACTTGTTCTGGCCGACATCGGGAACCAGCCGAGTCGGACTCTTTACGGCGGAACAGCCGTTGGCACTTAGAAAATATTCGTTAAACTTCAACTGACCTCCAGGGGAAGAGGCCGAATTTTCACTTGTTCTGGCCGACATCGGGAACCAGCCGAGTCGGACGCTTTTCGGCGGAGCAGCCGTTGGCACTTAGAAAATATTCGTTAATCTTGAACGGACCTCCAGGGGAAGAGGCCGAATTTCCACTTATTCTGGCCGACATCGGGAACCAGCCGAGTCGGACGCTTTACGGCGGAGCAGCCGTTGGCACTTAGGAAATATTTGCCTTAACTCGGCCGGACTTCCAGGGGAAGAGGCCGATTTTTCACTTGTTCTGGCCGACATCGGGAACCAGCCGAGTCGGACCCTTTACGGCGGAACAGCCGTTGGCACTTAGGAAATATTTGCCTTAACTCGGCCGGACTTCCAGGGGAAGAGGCCGATTTTTCACTTGTTCTGGCCGACATCGGGAACCAGCCGAGTCGGACTCTTTACGGCGGAACAGCCGTTGGCACTTAGGAAATATTCGCCAAAATGTTCCGGACCTCCAGGGGAAGAGGCCGAATTTTCACTTGTTCTGGCCGACCGGGGGAACCAGCCGAGGCGGACACTTTACGGCGGAGCACCCGTTGGCACTTAGAAAATATTCGCCAAAATGTTCCGGACCTCCAGGGAAAGAGGCCGAATTTTCGCTCGTTCGGGCCGACCGGGAGAACCGGCCGAGGCGGACACTTTACGGCGGTTGAGCCGTTGGCACTTAGAAATTATTCAGACTTCCATCAAACACACATCGGCCTTTTGCCGTCACTGCCCGGGATGGGCACCGTGGTAGCTCGGACAGTTCGTGTGACAGCTTCCGCTGGCACTTAGACAATTTTTAAAATGAAAATAAACAGTTCTGCACATACGTGCCGACTATATTTTGCGAAAGGGGGGTAAAGTGATGAGTACACTAAGTGGGGGGACCAAGTACATAAAGCCCTCCCCTGGTACCTCAGAGAGGCCGAATTGACACATTTTGTGTCCGACCGCGGGAACCAGCCGAGGCGGACGCTTTTCGGCGCAAGAGCCGTTGGCACTTAGAAAATATTCGTTAATCTTGAACGGACCTCCAGGGGAAGAGGCCGAATTTTCACTTGTTCTGGCCGACATCGGGAACCAGCCGAGGCGGACGCTTTTCGGCGCAAGAGCCGTTGGCACTTAGAAAATATTCGTTAATCTTGAACGGACCTCCAGGGGAAGAGGCCGAATTTTCACTTGTTCTGGCCGACATCGGGAACCAGCCGAGTCGGACGCTTTACGGCGGAGCAGCCGTTGGCACTTAGAAAATATTCGTTAATCTTGAACGGACCTCCAGGGGAAGAGGCCGAATTTTCACTTGTTCTGGCCGACATCGGGAACCAGCCGAGTCGGACGCTTTACGGCGGAGCAGCCGTTGGCACTTTGAAAATATTCGTTAAACTTCAACTGACCTCCAGGGGAAGAGGCCGAGTTTCCACTTGTTCTGGCCGACATCGGGAACCAGCCGAGTCGGACACCTTACGGCGGAAGAGCCGATGGCACTTAGAAAATATTCGTTAAACTTGAACGGACCTCCAGGGGAAGAGGCCGAATTTTCGCTTGTTCAGGCCGACCGGAGGAACCGGCCGAGTCGGACACCTTACGGCGGAAGAGCCGATGGCACTTAGAAAATATTCGTTAAACTTGACAGGACCTCCAGGGGAAGAGGCCGAATTTTCGCTCGTTCAGGCCGACCGGAGGAACCGGCCGAGTCGGACACCTTACGGCGGAAGAGCCGATGGCACTTAGAAAATATTCGTTAAACTTGACAGGACCTCCAGGGGAAGAGGCCGAATTTTCGCTCGTTCAGGCCGACCGGAGGAACCGGCCGAGTCGGACACATTACGGCGGAAGAGCCGATGGCACTTAGAAAATATTCGTTAAACTTGACAGGACCTCCAGGGGAAGAGGCCGAATTTTCGCTCGTTCAGGCCGACCGGAGGAACCGGCCGGGTCGGACACCTTACGGCGGAAGAGCCGATGGCACTTAGAAAATATTCGCCAAAATGTTCCGGACCTCCAGGGGAAGAGGCCGAATTTTCACTTGTTCAGGCCGACCGGAGGAACCGGCCGGGTCGGACACGTTACGGCGGAACAGCCGTTGGCACTTAGAAAATATTCGTCAAAGTCGTCCGGACCTCCAGGGGAAGAGGCCGAATTTTCGCTCGTTCGGGCCGACCGGAGGAACCGGCCGGGTCGGACACGTTACGGCGCAACAGCCGTTCGCACTTAGAAAATATTCGCCAAAGTCGTCCGGACCTCCAGGGGAAGAGGCCGAATTTTCGCTCGTTCGGGCCGACCGGAGGAACCGGCCGGGTCGGACACGTTACGGCGCAACAGCCGTTGGCACTTTGAAAATATTCGCCAAAATGTTCCGGACCTCCAGGGGAAGAGGCCGAATTTTCGCTCGTTCGGGCCGACCGGAGGAACCGGCCGGGTCGGACACGTTACGGCGCAACAGCCGTTGGCACTTTGAAAATATTCGCCAAAATGTTCCGGACCTCCAGGGGAAGAGGCCGAATTTTCGCTCGTTCGGGCCGACCGGAGGAACCGGCCGGGTCGGACACGTTACGGCGCAACAGCCGTTGGCACTTTGAAAATATTCGCCAAAATGTTCCGGACCTCCAGGGGAAGAGGCCGAATTTTCGCTCGTTCGGGCCGACCGGAGGAACCGGCCGGGTCGGACACTTTACGGCGCAACAGCCGTTGGCACTTTGAAAATATTCGCCAAAATGTTCCGGACCTCCAGGGGAAGAGGCCGAATTTTCGCTCGTTCGGGCCGACCGGGAGAACCAGCCGAGGCGGACACTTTACGGCGCAACAGCCGTTGGCACTTTGAAAATATTCGCCAAAATGTTCCGGACCTCCAGGGGAAGAGGCCGAATTTTCGCTCGTTCGGGCCGACCGGGAGAACCAGCCGAGGCGGACACTTTACGGCGGTTGAGCCGTTGGCACTTAGAAATTATTCAGACTTCCATCAAACACACATCGGCCTTTTGCCGTCACTGCCCGGGATGGGCACCGTGGTAGCTCGGACAGTTCGTGTGACAGCTTCCGCTGGCACTTAGAAAATTTTTAAAATGAAAATAAACAGTTCTGCACATACGTGCCGACTATATTTTGCGAAAGGGGGGTAAAGTGATGAGTACACTAACTGGGGGGACCAAGTACATAAAGCCTACCCCTGGTACCTCAGAGAGGCCGAATTTTCGAATTCTGAGGCCGAGCTGGGGAACCAGACGAGGCGGACACTTTTCCGAGCGAGAGCCGATGGCACTTAGAAAATTTTCGGCTAAGTCGGCAGGACTTCCAGAGCGAGAGGCCGAATATTCGTCATCTGTGGCCGACCGGGGAACCAGCGAAGGCGGATAGGCGGTCACGGATGTCCCGCCGGCTGGTCCGCGGGCCAATTTGGGTCCCGTAATTTAGCGGTCGCGGTCCGGAATCCACGCCGGCCGGGGAACCAGCGCAGGCGGATAGGCGGTCACGGAGGTCCCGCCGGCTGGTCCGCGGGCCAATTTTGGTCCCGTAAGTGAGCGGCCGCGGCCCGGAATACACGCCGACCGGGGAACCAGCGAAGGCGGATAGGCGGTCACGGAGGTCCCGCCGGCTGGTCCGCGGGCCAATTGGGGTCCCGTAAATTAGCGGTCGCGGCCCGGAATTCGCGCCGGCCGGGGAACCAGCGCAGGCGCATAGGCGGTCACGGAGGTCCCGCCGGCTGGTCCGCGGGCCAATCGGGGTCCCGTAAGTTAGCGGTCGCGGCCCGGAATTCGCGCCGGCCGGGGAACCAGCGCAGGCGGATAGGCGGTCACGGAGGTCCCGCCGGCTGGTCCGCGGGCCAATCGGGGTCCCGTAAGTTAGCGGTCGCGGCCCGGAATTCGCGCCGGCCGGGGAACCAGCGCAGGCGGATAGGCGGTCACGGAGGTCCCGCCGGCTGGTCCGCGGGCCAATCGGGGTCCCGTAAGTTAGCGGTCGCGGCCCGGAATTCGCGCCGGCCCGCAGCCACCACCAGGCGGATAGGCGGTCACGGAGGTCCCGCCGGCCGGTCCGCGGGGGGAACTGCGCCCTCTGGCGGACACGCTATTGTAAATGAATGGGGTTTGGCACTTAGTGCATTTTTCGCCGAAGCCGACGAGCGCTCCGGGCGAGGAGGCCGGATTCTCGCCATCCGTGGCCGGCCGGGGAACCGGCCAAGGCGGATAGGCGGTCACGGGGGTCCCGCCGGCTGGTCCGCGGGCCAATTGGGGTCCCGTAAGTTAGCGGTCGCGGCCCGGAATCCGCGCCGGCCAGCAGCCACCGGGAGGCGGATAGGCTGTCACGGAGGTCCCGCCGGCTGGTCCGCGGGCCATTTAGGGTCCCGTAGGTGAGCGGTCGCGGCCCGGAATCCAGGCCGGCCAGGAGGCACCGCCAGGCGGATAGGCGGTCACGGAGGTCCCGCCAGCTGGTCCGCGGGCCATTTATGGTCCCGTAAGTTAGCGGTCGCGGCCCGGAATCCACGCCGGCCAGGAGGCACCGGCAGGCGGATGGGCGGTCACGGAGGTCCCGCCAGCTGGTCCGCGGGCCGTTTAGGGTCCCGTAAGTTAGCGGTCGCGGCCCGGAATCCACGCCGGCCAGGAGGCACCGCCAGGCGGGTAGGCTGTCACGGAGGTCCCGCCAGCTGGTCCGCGGGCCAATTAGGGTCCCGTAAGTTAGCGGTCGCGGCCCGGAATCCGCGCCGGCCAGCAGCCACCGCCAGGCGGGTAGGCTGTCACGGAGGTCCCGCCGGCCGGTCCGCGGGCCAATCAGGGTCCCGTAAGTGAGCGGTCGCGGCCCGGAATGCACGCCGGCCAGCAGGCACCGCCAGGCGGATAGGCGGTCACGGAGGTCCCGCCGGCCGGTCCGCGGGCCAATCAGGGTCCCGTAAGTGAGCGGTCGCGGCCCGGAATGCACGCCGGCCAGGAGGCACCGCCAGGCGGATAGGCGGTCACGGAGGTCCCGCCGGCCGGTCCGCTGGCCAATTACCTCCAGCCGAGCGGATATGAACTTTATTAGCACCTTCTACGAGATGGCGGAGCCTTATTCGACAACCAGCACCTCGGCTTAGCATTTTCCACGGCCCGCTGATCTTCCAGAAGACGTCCAGCCGGTTTCCTCCTCACATTTTAAGCCGGCCGAGGCTTCCGGCACCCCGGCTAAGCTTTCTCCACGGCCCGCTGAGCTTCCAGAAGACCTCCAGCCGGTTCTCCCGGTGCTTTCCTCCTCACGTTTTAAGCCGGCCGAGGCTTCCGGCACCCCGGCTAAGCTTTTTCCCACACCCCGCTGAGCTTCCAGGGGACCTCCAGCCGGTTCTCCGCGCGCTTCCTCCTCACTTTTAAGCCGGCCGAGGCTCCAGGCACCCCGGCCAAGCGTTTCCCACGGCCCGCTGAGCTTCCAGGGGACCTCCAGCCGGTTCTCCCGGTGCCTCGCGCCTCGCTTTGTGAGCCGGCCGAGGCTTCCAGCACCTCGGCTGAGCGTTTCCCACGGCCCGCTGAGCTTCCAGGGGACCTCCAGCCGGTTCTCCCGGTGCCTCGCGCCTCGCTTTGCGAGCCGGCCGAGGCTTCCAGCACCTCGGCTGAGCGTTTTCGGCGGCCCGTTGCTCTCCCGGAGGTCGCAACGGGGAGTTACCTCCCTCTCGCGGACACGGCGAGTAAATACACCGCCTCTCGCACTTTGCGCGGGTAAACGGCGGGAGTAACTGTGACTCTCTTAAGGTAGGCTCACTTGACATTTATTTATTCATGTATTTATTTATTTTTGACGGTTCGCGGAGGCGATGACGCTCCGCGCGGGTAAACGGCGGGAGTAACTGCGACTCTCCTAAGGTATGCTCACTTGACTATTTATTCATGTATTTATTTATTTTTGACGGTTCGCGGAGGCGATGACGCTCCGCGCGGGTAAACGGCGGGAGTAACTGTGACTCTCTTAAGGTAGGCTCACTTGACATCTATTTACTTATGTATTTATTTATTTTTGACGGTTCGCGGAGGCGATGACGCTCCGCGCGGGTAAACGGCGGGAGTAACTGTGACTCTCTTAAGGTAGGCTCACTTGACATTTATTCATTTATGTACTTATTTATTTTTGACGGTTCGCGGAGGCGATGACGCTCCGCGCGGGTAAACGGCGGGAGTAACTGTGACTCTCTTAAGGTAGGCTCACTTGACATTTATTTTGGCGGTTCGCGGAGGCGCCGGGAGGCCGTGCGCGCGCGCGCAGAGCGGCCGAATAACGCTCCGCCGGCCCCGGGTGATTACCGAGAGGCTCCCCGGCCTCGCGGAGCTCCGACGCTCCTCCGCGGGACCTCCGGCGGCCGGCGCGCTCGCGCACCACCCCCCGGCACCGCCGGGAGGCCGTGCGCGCGCGCGCAGAGCGGCCGAATAACGCTCCGCCGGCCCCGGGTGATTACCGAGAGGCTCCCCGGCCTCGCGGAGCTCCGACGCTCCTCCGCGGGACCTCCGGCGGCCGGCGCGCTCGCGCACCACCCCCCGGTGCTCCGGCGGCCCCGGGTGACGACTAAGAGGCTCCCCGGCCGGCCTCGCGGAGCTCCGGCGCTCCTCCGCGGGACTTCCAGCGGCCGGCGCGCTCACGCACACACCCCCCGGCACCACCCGGGAGGCCGTGCTCGCGCGCCAAGTGGCCGAAAATAGCTCCAAGCCCAGCGGATCGGCTGCTTGGAAGCACCGCGCCGTCCGGCTCCACCTGGTACCTCGCACGGCTCTCATCTCCCCCCCGCACGGACTTCCGAGCGCTCGGGGAGACGCTCGGAAGCTGCCGGTGCCGCCGCGGCGGGGAATTGCCTCCCTCTGGCGGACGCGGCGAGTAAAAACACCACCTCTCGCACTTTGCGCACACTTACTTGCGTGGGTCCGCTTCCGATGACACTTTGAGCGGCCAAACGGCGGGAGTAACTACGACTCTCTTAAGGTAGGCTCACTTGACATTTATTTATGTATTTATTTATTTTTGACGGTTCGCGGAGGCGATGACGCTCCGCGCGGGTAAACGGCGGGAGTAACTGTGACTCTCTTAAGGTAGCCTGACTCGACGTCTTTTTCAACGGTGGCTGGAGGACCCGGGCGGTTCTCGGGGGTGCGTCGCTCCTCACTTTTGACGCCCGAGGAGGCTCCCGGCACCTCGGCTACGCGTTTTCGGCGGCCCGCTGAGCTTCCAGAAGACCTCCAGCCGGTTCTCCCGGTGCTTTCCTCCTCACGTTTTAAGCCGGCCGAGGCTCCCGGCACCCCGGCCAAGCGTTTCCCACGGCCCGCTGAGCTTCCAGGGGACCTCCGGCCGGTTCTCCGCGCGCTTTCCTCCTCACTTTTAAGCCGGCCGAGGCTTCCGGCACCCCGGCCAAGCGTTTCCCACGTCCCGCTGAGCTTCCAGGGGACCTCCGGCCGGTTCTCCGCGCGCTTTCCTCCTCACATTTTAAGCCGGCCGAGGCTCCAGGCACCCCGGCTAAGCTTTCTCCACGGCCCGCTGAGCTTCCAGGGGACCTCCGGCCGGTTCTCCGCGCGCTTTCCTCCTCACTTTTAAGCCGGCCGAGGCTTCCGGCACCCCGGCCAAGCCTTTCCCACGGCCCGCTGAGCTTCCAGGGGACATCCAGCCGGTTCTCCGCGCGCCCCCCTCCTAACTCGACGCCCGAGGAGGCTCCAGGCACCCCGGCCGAGCCTTTTCGGCGGCCCGCTGATCTCCCGGAGGTCGCAACGGGGAATTGCCTCCCTCTCGCGGACACGGCGCGTAAATGCACCGCCTCTCGCACTTTGCGCACACTCACTCGCATCGCTACGCCTCCCGTGGCACTTTAAGCGACCGGGACCACCGCGAGCGCGGGCGATGACTAAGAGGCTCCCCGGCCGGCCTCGCGGAGCTCCGACGCTCCCCCGCGGGACTTCCGGCGGCCGGCCGGAGCCTCGGCACGGCTGCCGCACTCCCTAATAACACCCCGCGGACCCCCGCGAGCCGAACGCTCGCTGCCGCGGGCGACCCGTGCCAAGGCGGACGCGTGACGGCGCGGGAGCCCTCGGCACTATATCACGGTCACGTATGTAGTCAAATCGTGTAAAATCACCGTTAGTTTATTCATAATATAGGTAATAATTAAATAAATATTAACATCGCGTATATCATTAATAAACACATGTATGTATTTATTTAATAATTAAATAAATATTAACATCGCGTATAATCATGCGCAATACTTCGTGGCCGACCGGGGAACCGGCGAAGGCGGACGCATCGCGGCGCGAGAGCCGTTGGCACTTTGGAAAAATAAATAAATAAATAAATAAATAAATAATAATTCGCCGACCGGGCTCCGGGGGGAGAGGCCGATTTTTGGCCGTTCGTGGCCGACCGGGGAACCGGCGAAGGCGGACGCATCGCGGCGCGAGAGCCGTTGGCACTTTGGAAAAATAAATAAATAAATAAATAAATAAATAAATAATTCGCCGACCGGGCTCCGGGGCAAGAGGCCGAATTTTCGCTCGTTCGGGCCGACCGGGGAACCGGCGAAGGCGGACGCAGCGCGGCGCGAGAGCCGTTGGCACTTTGAAAAAAAAAAAAAAAAAAAAAAAAAAAATTCGCCCACCGGGCTCCGGGGGAAGAGGCCGGCTTTTCGCCGTTCGCGGCCGACCGGGGAACCGGCGAAAGCGGACGCGCTCTCTAACGAGCCCCGCCGGCCGGAGGAAGTGCGCCCTCTGGCGGACACGCCGTTGTAAATGAATGGGGTTTGGCACTTAGTGCATTTTTCGCCCAAGTCGAAGCGCGCTCCGGGCGAGGAGGCCGGATTCTCGCCACCCGTGGCCGGCCGGGGAACCGGCCAAGGCGGACGCGCTCTCTAACGAGCCCCGCCGGCCGGAGGAAGTGCGCCCTCTGGCGGACACGCCGTTGTAAATGAATGGGGTTTGGCACTTGGTGCATTTTTCGCCCAAGTCGAAGCGCGCTCCGGGCGAGGAGGCCGGATTCTCGCCACCCGTGGCCGGCCGGGGAACCGGCGAAGGCGGATAGGCTTTCACGGAGGATCCGCCGGCTGGTCCGCGGGCCGATTAGGGTCCCGCGAGTGAGCGGTGGCGGTCCGGAATCCAGGCCGGCCAGGAGGCACCGCCAGGCGGATAGGCTTTCACGGAGGTCCCGCCGGCTGGTCCGCGGGCCGATTAGGGTCCCGCGAGTGAGCGGTGGCGGTCCGGAATCCAGGCCGGCCCGGAGCCACCGCCAGGCGGATAGGCTTTCACGGAGGAGCCGCCGGCTGGTCCGCCGGGGGAAGTGCGCCCTCTGGCGGACACGCCGTTGTAAATGAATGGGGTTTGGCACTTTGTGCATTTTTCGACCAGCGGCAACGCAGGCTGACGGGCGGCCGCTTCCGCGGGCCGGCACTACTCTACGGAGGCGCTAGCCGCCTCCGGTGGGGGCCGTGTGATCTCGCTGGATGCCCGAGGACCTTCCGCCAGGCCCGGCCGCAGCTTTTGCGCGCGCCCGGTCCTATTACCTGGTGGAAGCTGGAGGCCGGGGCTCGGCAGCTCGCTGCCCGGGGACCCTCCGCGAGGCCCGGCCGCAGCTTTTACGCACGGCCGCTGCTATTCTCTGGCTCCGGCTTCGTCCCGGAGGGTGCTTGGGGAACGGCGGCGCACACCGCGAACGGCCGGTGGCGGTCGGCCGGTGGCGGTCGGCTGGTGGCGGTCGGCTGGTGGCGGTCGGGGGTGGCGCTTGGGGATGGCGCTTGGGGATGGTGGCTGTCGGCTGGTGGCGGTCGGCTGGTGGCGCTTGGGGATGGCGCTTGGGGATGGTGGCTGTCGGCTGGTGGCGGTCGGCTGGTGGCGGTCGCCTTGTGGCGGTCG
>NW_026061479.1:2500-25000 GCF_024217435.2 Syngnathus scovelli
AGCGCCATCCCCGACCGCCACCCCCCGACCGCCACAAGGCGACCGCCACCAGCCGACCGCCACAAGGCGACAGCCACCATCCCCAAGCGCCACCCCGACCGCCACAAGGCGACCGCCACCAGCCGACCGCCACAAGGCGACAGCCACCATCCCCAAGCGCCATCCCCGACCGCCACCCCCCGACCGCCACAAGGCGACCGCCACCAGCCGACCGCCACAAGGCGACAGCCACCATCCCCAAGCGCCACCCCGACCGCCACCAGCCGACCGCCACCAGCCGACCGCCACCATCCCCAAGCGCCATCCCCGACCGCCACCCCCCGACCGCCACAAGGCGACCGCCACAAGGCGACAGCCACCATCGCCAAGCGCCACCCCGACCGCCACCAGCCGACCGCCACCAGCCGACCGCCACCAGCCGACCGCCACCATCCCCAAGCGCCATCCCCGACCGCCACCCCCCGACCGCCACAAGGCGACCGCACCAGCCGACCGCCACCAGCCGACCGCCACAAGGTGACAGCCACCATCCCCAAGCGCCATCCCCGACCGCCACCCCCCGACCGCCACAAGGCGACCGCCACAGCCGACCGCCACAAGGCGACAGCCACCATCCCCAAGCGCCACCCCCGACCGCCACCAGCCGACCGCCACCAGCCGACCGCCACAAGGCGACAGCCACCATCCCCAAGCGCCACCCCCGACCGCCACCAGCCGACCGCCACCAGCCGACCGCCACCATCCCCAAGCGCCATCCCCGACCGCCACCCCCCGACCGCCACAAGGCGACCGCCACAAGGCGACAGCCACCATCCCCAAGCGCCACCCCCGACCGCCACAAGGCGACCGCCACCAGCCGACCGCCACCAGCCGACCGCCACCATCCCCAAGCGCCATCCCCAAGCGCCACCCCCGACCGCCACCAGCCGACCGCCACCGGCCGTTCGCGGTGTGCGCCGCCGTTCCCCAAGCACCCTCCGGACGAAGCCGGAGCCAGAGAATAGCAGCGGCCGTGCGTAAAAGCTGCGGCCGGGCCTCGCGGAAGGTCCCCGGGCAGCGAGCTGCCGAGCCCGGCCTCCAGCTTCCACCAGGTAATAGGACCGGGCGCGCGCAAAAGCTGGGGCCGGGCCTGGCGGAAGGTCCTCGGGCATCCAGCGAGATCACACGGCCCCCACCGGAGGCGGCTAGCGCCTCCGTAGAGTAGTGCCGGCCCGTGGAAGCGGCCGCCCGTCAGCACTGCGTTGCCGCTGGTCGAAAAATGCACTAAGTGCCAAAACCCCATTCATTTACAACGGCGTGTCCGCCAGAGGGCGCACTTCCCCCGGCGGACAGCCGGCGGGGCTCGTTAGAGAGTGTATCCGCCTGGCGGTGCCTCCTGGCCGGCCTGGATTCCGGACCGCGACCGCTCACTCGCGGGACCCTAATCGGCCCGCGGACCAGCCGGCGGGTCCTCCGTGAAAGCCTATCCGCCTGGCGGTGCCTCCTGGCCGGCCTGGATTCCGGACCGCGACCGCTCACTCGCGGGACCCTAATCGGCCCGCGGACCAGCCGGCGGGTCCTCCGTGAAAGCCTATCCGCCTGGCGGTGCCTCCTGGCCGGCCTGGATTCCGGACCGCCACCGCTCACTGCGCGGGACCCTAATCGGCCCGCGGACCAGCCGGCGGGACCTCCGTGAAAGCCTATCCGCCTGGCGGTGCCTCCTGGCCGGCCTGGATTCCGGACCGCCACCGCTCACTCGCGGGACCCTAATCGGCCCGCGGACCAGCCGGCCCTCCGTGAAAGCCTATCCGCCTGGCGGTGCCTCCTGGCCGGCCTGGATTCCGGACCGCCACCGCTCACTCGCGGGACCCTAATCGGCCCGCGGACCAGCCGGCGGGACCTCCGTGAAAGCCTATCCGCCTTGGCCGGTTCCCCGGCCGGCCACGGGTGGCGAGAATCCGGCCTCCTCGCCCGGAGCGCGCTTCGACTTGGGCGAAAAATGCACTAAGTGCCAAACCCCATTCATTTACAACGGCGTGTCCGCCAGAGGGCGCACTTCCTCCGGCCGGCGGGGCTCGTTGGAGAGCGCGTCCGCCTTCGCCGGTTCCCCGGTCGGCCGCGAACGGCGAAAAGCCGGCCTCTTCCCCCGGAGCCCGGTGGGCGAATTTTTTTTTTTTTTTTTTTTTTTTTTTCAAAGTGCCAACGGCTCTCGCGCCGCGATGCGTCCGCCTTCGCCGGTTCCCAAGTCGGCCACGAACGGCGAAAAATCGGCCTCTTCCCCGGAGCCCGGTCGGCGAATTTTATTTTATTTTTTTCCAAAGTGCCAACGGCTCTCGCGCCGCGATGCGTCCGCCTTCGCCGGTTCCCCGGTCGGCCACGAACGGCGAAAAATCGGCCCCTTCCCCCGGAGCCCGCATGATTATACGCGATGTTAATATTTATTTAATTATTAAATAAATACATACATATGTTTATTAATAATATACGCGGTGTTGATATGTATTTAATTATTACGTATATTGTGAATAAACTAACGGTGATTTTACACGATTTGACTACATGCGTGACCGTGATATAGTGCCGAGGGCTCCCGCGCCGTCACGCGTCCGCCTCGGCACGTGGGGTACCACGGGTCGCCCGCGGCAGCGAGCGTTCGGCTCGCGGGGGCCCGCGGGGTGTTATTAGGGAGTGCGGCAGCCGTGCCGAGGCTCCGGCCGGCCGCCGGAAGTCCCGCGGGGGAGCGTCGGAGCTCCGCGAGGCCGGCCGGGGAGCCTCTTAGTCATCGCCCGCGCTCGCGGTGGTCCCGGTCGCTTAAAGTGCCGCGGGAGGCGTAGCGATGCGAGTGAGTGTGCGCCAAGTGCGAGAGGCGGTGCATTTACGCGCCGTGTCCGCGAGAGGGAGGCAATTCCCCGTTGCGACCTCCGGGAGATCAGCGGGCCGCCGAAAAGGCTCAGCCGGGGTGCCTGGAGCCTCCTCGGGCGTCGAGTTAGGAGGGGGGCGCGCGGAGAACCGGCTGGATGTCCCCTGGAAGCTCAGCGGGCCGTGGGAAAGGCTTGGCCGGGGTGCCTGGAGCCTCGGCCGGCTTAAAAAGTTGGGAGGGGGGGCGCGCGGAGAACCGGCTGGAGGTCCCCTGGAAGCTCAGCGGGCCGTTCAAAACGCTTAGCCGAGGTGCCTGGAGCCTCGGCCGGCTTAAAAGTGAGGAGGAAAGCGCGCGGAGAACCGGCCGGAGGTCCCCTGGAAGCTCAGCGGGCCGTGGGAAAAAGCTCAGCCGGGGTGCCGAAGCCTCGGCCGGCTTAAAACGTGAGGAGGAAAGCACCGGGAGAACCGGCTGGAGGTCTTCTGGAAGCTCAGCGGGCCGCCGAAAACGCGTAGCCGAGGTGCCGGGAGCCTCCTCGGGCGTCAAAAGTGAGGAGCGACGCACCCCCGAGAACCGCCTGGGTCCTCCAGCCACCGTTGAAAAAGACGTCGAGTCAGGCTACCTTAAGAGAGTCACAGCTACTCCCGCCGTTTACCCGCGCGGAGCGTCATCGCCTCCGCGAACCGTCAAAAATAAATAAATACATGAATAAATGTCAAGTGAGCCTACCTTAAGAGAGTCGTAGTTACTCCCGCCGTTCGGCCGCTCAAAGTGTCATCGGAAGCGGACCCACGCAAGTAAGTGTGCGCAAAGTGCGAGAGGTGGTGTTTTTACTCGCCGCGTCCGCCAGAGGGAGGCAATTCCCCGCCGCGACGGCACGGGCAGCTTCCGAGCGTCTCCCCGAGCGCTCGGAAGTCCGTGCGGGGGGGAGATGAGAGCCGTGCGAGGTACCAGGTGGAGCCGGACGGCGCGGTGCTTCCAAGCAGCCGATCCGCTGGGCTTGGAGCTATTTTCGGCCACTTGGCGCGCGAGCACGGCCTCCCGGCGGTGCCGGGGGGTGGTGCGCGAGCGCGCCGGCCGCCGGAGGTCCCGCGGAGGAGCGTCGGAGCTCCGCGAGGCCGGGGAGCCTCTCGGTAATCACCCGGGGCCGGCGGAGCGTTATTCGGCCGCTCTGCGCGCGCGCGCACGGCCTCCCGGCGGTGCCGGGGGGTGGTGCGCGAGCGCGCCGGCCGCCGGAGGTCCCGCGGAGGAGCGTCGGAGCTCCGCGAGGCCGGGGAGCCTCTCGGTAATCACCCGGGGCCGGCGGAGCGTTATTCGGCCGCTCTGCGCGCGCGCGCACGGCCTCCCGGCGGTGCCGGGGGGTGGTGCGCGAGCGCGCCGGCCGCCGGAGGTCCCGCGGAGGAGCGTCGGAGCTCCGCGAGGCCGGGGAGCCTCTCGGTAATCACCCGGGGCCGGCGGAGCGTTATTCGGCCGCTCTGCGCGCGCGCTGCACGGCCTCCCGGCGGTGCCGGGGGGTGGTGCGCGAGCGCGCCGGCCGCCGGAGGTCCCGCGGAGGAGCGTCGGAGCTCCGCGAGGCCGGGGAGCCTCTCGGTAATCACCCGGGGCCGGCGGAGCGTTATTCGGCCGCTCTGCGCGCGCGCGCACGGCCTCCCGGCGGTGCCGGGGGGTGGTGCGCGAGCGCGCCGGCCGCCGGAGGTCCCGCGGAGGAGCGTCGGAGCTCCGCGAGGCCGGGGAGCCTCTCGGTAATCACCCGGGGCCGGCGGAGCGTTATTCGGCCGCTCTGCGCGCGCGCGCACGGCCTCCCGGCGGTGCCGGGGGGTGGTGCGCGAGCGCGCCGGCCGCCGGAGGTCCCGCGGAGGAGCGTCGGAGCTCCGCGAGGCCGGGGAGCCTCTCGGTAATCACCCGGGGCCGGCGGAGCGTTATTCGGCCGCTCTGCGCGCGCGCGCACGGCCTCCCGGCGGTGCCGGGGGGTGGTGCGCGAGCGCGCCGGCCGCCGGAGGTCCCGCGGAGGAGCGTCGGAGCTCCGCGAGGCCGGGGAGCCTCTCGGTAATCACCCGGGGCCGGCGGAGCGTTATTCGGCCGCTCTGCGCGCGCGCGCACGGCCTCCCGGCGGTGCCGGGGGGTGGTGCGCGAGCGCGCCGGCCGCCGGAGGTCCCGCGGAGGAGCGTCGGAGCTCCGCGAGGCCGGGGAGCCTCTCGGTAATCACCCGGGGCCGGCGGAGCGTTATTCGGCCGCTCTGCGCGCGCGCGCACGGCCTCCCGGCGGTGCCGGGGGGTGGTGCGCGAGCGCGCCGGCCGCCGGAGGTCCCGCGGAGGAGCGTCGGAGCTCCGCGAGGCCGGGGAGCCTCTCGGTAATCACCCGGGGCCGGCGGAGCGTTATTCGGCCGCTCTGCGCGCGCGCGCACGGCCTCCCGGCGGTGCCGGGGGGTGGTGCGCGAGCGCGCCGGCCGCCGGAGGTCCCGCGGAGGAGCGTCGGAGCTCCGCGAGGCCGGGGAGCCTCTCGGTAATCACCCGGGGCCGGCGGAGCGTTATTCGGCCGCTCTGCGCGCGCGCGCACGGCCTCCCGGCGGTGCCGGGGGGTGGTGCGCGAGCGCGCCGGCCGCCGGAGGTCCCGCGGAGGAGCGTCGGAGCTCCGCGAGGCCGGGGAGCCTCTCGGTAATCACCCGGGGCCGGCGGAGCGTTATTCGGCCGCTCTGCGCGCGCGCGCACGGCCTCCCGGCGGTGCCGGGGGGTGGTGCGCGAGCGCGCCGGCCGCCGGAGGTCCCGCGGAGGAGCGTCGGAGCTCCGCGAGGCCGGGGAGCCTCTCGGTAATCACCCGGGGCCGGCGGAGCGTTATTCGGCCGCTCTGCGCTGCGCGCGCACGGCCTCCCGGCGGTGCCGGGGGGTGGTGCGCGAGCGCGCCGGCCGCCGGAGGTCCCGCGGAGGAGCGTCGGAGCTCCGCGAGGCCGGGGAGCCTCTCGGTAATCACCCGGGGCCGGCGGAGCGTTATTCGGCCGCTCTGCGCGCGCGCGCACGGCCTCCCGGCGGTGCCGGGGGGTGGTGCGCGAGCGCGCCGGCCGCCGGAGGTCCCGCGGAGGAGCGTCGGAGCTCCGCGAGGCCGGGGAGCCTCTCGGTAATCACCCGGGGCCGGCGGAGCGTTATTCGGCCGCTCTGCGCGCGCGCGCACGGCCTCCCGGCGGTGCCGGGGGGTGGTGCGCGAGCGCGCCGGCCGCCGGAGGTCCCGCGGAGGAGCGTCGGAGCTCCGCGAGGCCGGGGAGCCTCTCGGTAATCACCCGGGGCCGGCGGAGCGTTATTCGGCCGCTCTGCGCGCGCGCGCACGGCCTCCCGGCGGTGCCGGGGGGTGGTGCGCGAGCGCGCCGGCCGCCGGAGGTCCCGCGGAGGAGCGTCGGAGCTCCGCGAGGCCGGGGAGCCTCTCGGTAATCACCCGGGGCCGGCGGAGCGTTATTCGGCCGCTCTGCGCGCGCGCGCACGGCCTCCCGGCGGTGCCGGGGGGTGGTGCGCGAGCGCGCCGGCCGCCGGAGGTCCCGCGGAGGAGCGTCGGAGCTCCGCGAGGCCGGGGAGCCTCTCGGTAATCACCCGGGGCCGGCGGAGCGTTATTCGGCCGCTCTGCGCGCGCGCGCACGGCCTCCCGGCGGTGCCGGGGGGTGGTGCGCGAGCGCGCCGGCCGCCGGAGGTCCCGCGGAGGAGCGTCGGAGCTCCGCGAGGCCGGGGAGCCTCTCGGTAATCACCCGGGGCCGGCGGAGCGTTATTCGGCCGCTCTGCGCGCGCGCGCACGGCCTCCCGGCGCCTCCGCGAACCGCCAAAATAAATGTCAAGTGAGCCTACCTTAAGAGAGTCACAGTTACTCCCGCCGTTTACCCGCGCGGAGCGTCATCGCCTCCGCGAACCGTCAAAAATAAATAAATACATAAATAAATAAATGTCAAGTGAGCCTACCTTAAGAGAGTCACAGTTACTCCCGCCGTTTACCCGCGCGGAGCGTCATCGCCTCCGCGAACCGTCAAAAATAAATAAATACATGAATAAATAAATGTCAAGTGAGCCTACCTTAAGAGAGTCACAGTTACTCCCGCCGTTTACCCGCGCGGAGCGTCATCGCCTCCGCGAACCGTCAAAAATAAATAAATACATGAATAAATAGTCAAGTGAGCATACCTTAGGAGAGTCGCAGTTACTCCCGCCGTTCGGCCGCTTAAAGTGCCACGGGAGGCGTAGCAATGCGAGTGAGTGTGCGCCAAGTGCGAGAGGCGGTGTATTTACTCGCCGTGTCCGCGAGAGGGAGGTAACTCCCCGTTGCGACCTCCGGGAGAGCAACGGGCCGCCGAAAACGCTCAGCCGAGGTGCTGGAAGCCTCGGCCGGCTCGCAAAGCGAGGCGCGAGGCACCGGGAGAACCGGCTGGAGGTCCCCTGGAAGCTCAGCGGGCCGTGGGAAACGCTCGGCCGAGGTGCTGGAAGCCTCGGCCGGCTTAAAAGTGAGGAGGAAAGCGCGCGGAGAACCGGCTGGAGGTCCCCTGGAAGCTCAGCGGGCCGTGGGAAACGCTCAGCCGAGGTGCTGGAAGCCTCGGCCGTCTCACAAAGCGAGGCGCGAGGCACCGGGAGAACCGGCTGGAGGTCCCCTGGAAGCTCAGCGGGCCGTGGAGAAAGCTTAGCCGGGGTGCTGGAAGCCTCGGCCGGCTCACAAAGCGAGGCGCGAGGCACCGGGAGAACCGGCTGGAGGTCCCTCGGAAGCTCAGCGGGCCGTGGAGAAAGCTTAGCCGGGGTGCCGGAAGCCTCGGCCGGCTCGCAAAGCGAGGCGCGAGGCACCGGGAGAACCGGCTGGAGGTCCCCTGGAAGCTCAGCGGGCCGTGGGAAAGGCCCGGCCGAGGTGCTGGAAGCCTCGGCCGGCTTAAAACGTGATGAGGAAAGCACCCGGAGAACCGGCTGGACGTCTTCTGTAAGATCAGCGGGCCGTGGAAAATGCTAAGCCGAGGTGCTGGAAGTCGAATAAGGCTTCGTCCAAGGTGCTTATAAAGTTCATATCCGCTCGGCTGGAGGTAATTGGCCAGCCGACCAGCCGGCGGGACCTCCGTGACCGCCTATCCGCCTGCCGGTGCCTCCTGGCCGGCGTGGATTCCGGGCCGCGACCGCTAACTTACGGGACCCTAAATGGCCCGCGGACCAGCTGGCGGGACCTCCGTGACAGCCTATCCGCCTGCCGGTGGCTGCTGGCCGGCGTGCATTCCGGGCCGCGACCGCTAACTTACGGGACCCTAAATGGCCCGCGGACCAGCTGGCGGGACCTCCGTGACAGCCTATCCGCCTGCCGGTGCCTCCTGGCCGGCGTGCATTCCGGGCCGCGACCGCTTACTTACGGGACCCTAAATGGCCCGCGGACCAGCTGGCGGGACCTCCGTGACAGCCTACCCGCCTGGCGGTGGCTGCTGGCCGGCGTGGATTCCGGGCCGCGACCGCTCACTTACGGGACCCTAATTGGCCCGCGGACCAGCTGGCGGGACCTCCGTGACAGCCTACCCGCCTCCCGGTGGCTGCTGGCCGGCGCGGATTCCGGGCCGCGACCGCTAACTTACGGGACCCCAATTGGCCCGCGGACCAGCCGGCGGGACCCCCGTGACCGCCTATCCGCCTTGGCCGGTTCCCCGGCCGGCCACGGATGGCGAGAATCCGGCCTCCTCGCCCGGAGCGCTCGTCGGCTTCGGCGAAAAATGCACTAAGTGCCAAACCCCATTCATTTACAATGGCGTGTCCGCCAGAGGGCGCAGTTCCCCCCGCGGACCAGCCGGCGGGACCTCCGTGACCGCCTATCCGCCCGCGCTGGTTCCCCGGCCGGCGCGAATTCCGGGCCGCGACCGCTAACTTACGGGACCCCGATTGGCCCGCGGACCAGCCGGCGGGACCTCCGTGACCGCCTATCCGCCTGCGCTGGTTCCCCGGCCGGCGCGAATTCCGGGCCGCGACCGCTAACTTACGGGACCCCGATTGGCCCGCGGACCAGCCGGCGGGACCTCCGTGACCGCCTATCCGCCTGCGCTGGTTCCCCGGCCGGCGCGAATTCCGGGCCGCGACCGCTAACTTACGGGACCCCGATTGGCCCGCGGACCAGCCGGCGGGACCTCCGTGACCGCCTATGCGCCTGCGCTGGTTCCCCGGCCGGCGCGAATTCCGGGCCGCGACCGCTAATTTACGGGACCCCAATTGGCCCGCGGACCAGCCGGCGGGACCTCCGTGACCGCCTATCCGCCTTCGCTGGTTCCCCGGTCGGCGTGTATTCCGGGCCGCGGCCGCTCACTTACGGGACCAAAATTGGCCCGCGGACCAGCCGGCGGGACCTCCGTGACCGCCTATCCGCCTGCGCTGGTTCCCCGGCCGGCGTGGATTCCGGACCGCGACCGCTAAATTACGGGACCCAAATTGGCCCGCGGACCAGCCGGCGGGACCTCCGTGACCGCCTATCCGCTTGCGCTGGTTCCCCGGCCGGCGTGGATTCCGGACCGCGACCGCTAAATTACGGGACCCAAATTGGCCCGCGGACCAGCCGGCGGGACCTCCGTGACCGCCTATCCGCCTTCGCTGGTTCCCCGGTCGGCCACAGTTGACGAATATTCGGCCTCTCGCTCTGGAAGTCCTGCCGACTTAGCCGAAAATTTTCTAAGTGCCATCGGCTCTCTCTCGGAAAAGTGTCCGCCTCGTCTGGTTCCCCAGCTCGGCCTCAGAATTCGAAAATTCGGCCTCTCTGAGGTACCAGGGGTAGGCTTTATGTACTTGGTCCCCCCACTTAGTGTACTCATCACTTTACCCCCCTTTCGCAAAATATAGTCGGCACGTATGTGCAGAACTGTTTATTTTCATTTTAAAAATTTTCTAAGTGCCAGCGGAAGCTGTCACACGAACTGTCCGAGCTACCACGGTGCCCATCCCGGGCAGTGACGGCAAAAGGCCGATGTGTGTTTGATGGAAGTCTGAATAATTTCTAAGTGCCAACGGCTCAACCGCCGTAAAGTGTCCGCCTCGGCTGGTTCCTCCGGTCGGCCCGAACGAGCGAAAATTCGGCCTCTTCCCCTGGAGGTCCGGAACATTTTGGCGAATATTTTCAAAGTGCCAACGGCTGTTCCGCCGTAAAGTGTCCGACCCGGCTGGTTCCTCCGGTCGGCCCGAACGAGCGAAAATTCGGCCTCTTCCCCTGGAGGTCCGGACGACTTTGGCGAATATTTTCTAAGTGCCAACGGCTGTTGCGCCGTAACGTGTCCGACCCGGCTGGTTCTCCCGGTCGGCCAGAACGAGCGAAAATTCGGCCTCTTCCCCTGGAGGTCCGGAACATTTTGGCGAATATTTTCAAAGTGCCAACGGCTGTTGCGCCGTAACGTGTCCGACCCGGCTGGTTCCTCCGGTCGGCTTGAACAAGCGAAAATTCGGCCTCTTCCCCTGGAGGTCCGGAACATTTTGGCGAATATTTTCAAAGTGCCAACGGCTGTTCCGCCGTAACGTGTCCGACCCGGCTGGTTCCTCCGGTCGGCCCGAACGAGCGAAAATTCGGCCTCTTCCCCTGGAGGTCCGGAACATTTTGGCGAATATTTTCAAAGTGCCAACGGCTGTTGCGCCGTAACGTGTCCGACCCGGCTGGTTCCTCCGGTCGGCCCGAACGAGCGAAAATTCGGCCTCTTCCCCTGGAGGTCCGGAACATTTTGGCGAATATTTTCAAAGTGCCAACGGCTGTTCCGCCGTAAAGTGTCCGACCCGGCTGGTTCCTCCGGTCGGCCCGAACGAGCGAAAATTCGGCCTCTTCCCCTGGAGGTCCGGAACATTTTGGCGAATATTTTCTAAGTGCCAACGGCTGTTGCGCCGTAAAGTGTCCGACCCGGCTGGTTCCTCCGGTCGCCCCGAACGAGCGAAAATTCGGCCTCTTCCCCTGGAGGTCCGGAACATTTTGGCGAATATTTTCAAAGTGCCAACGGCTGTTCCGCCGTAACGTGTCCGACCCGGCCGGTTCCTCCGGTCGGCCCGAACGAGCGAAAATTCGGCCTCTTCCCCTGGAGGTCCGGAACATTTTGGCGAATATTTTCAAAGTGCCATCGGCTCTTCCGCCGTAAGGTGTCCGACTCGGCCGGTTCCTCCGGTCGGCCTGAACGAGCAAAAATTCGGCCTCTTCCTCTGGAGGTCCTGTCAAGTTTAACGAATATTTTCTAAGTGCGAACGGCTGTTGCGCCGTAACGTGTCCGACCCGGCTGGTTCCTCCGGTCGGCCCGAACGAGCGAAAATTCGGCCTCTTCCCCTGGAGGTCCTGTCAAGTTTAACGAATATTTTCTAAGTGCCATCGGCTCTTCCGCCGTAAGGTGTCCGACTCGGCCGGTTCCTCCGGTCGGCCCGAACGAGCGAAAATTCGGCCTCTTCCCCTGGAGGTCCGGAACATTTTGGCGAATATTTTCAAAGTGCCAACGGCTGTTGCGCCGTAACGTGTCCGACCCGGCCGGTTCCTCCGGTCGGCCCGAACGAGCGAAAATTCGGCCTCTTCCCCTGGAGGTCCGGAACATTTTGGCGAATATTTTCAAAGTGCCAACGGCTGTTGCGCCGTAACGTGTCCGACCCGGCCGGTTCCTCCGGTCGGCCCGAACGAGCGAAAATTCGGCCTCTTCCCCTGGAGGTCCGGAACATTTTGGCGAATATTTTCAAAGTGCCAACGGCTGTTGCGCCGTAACGTGTCCGACCCGGCCGGTTCCTCCGGTCGGCCCGAACGAGCGAAAATTCGGCCTCTTCCCCTGGAGGTCCGGAACATTTTGGCGAATATTTTCAAAGTGCCAACGGCTGTTGCGCCGTAAAGTGTCCGACCCGGCTGGTTCCTCCGGTCGGCCCGAACGAGCGAAAATTCGGCCTCTTCCCCTGGAGGTCCGGACGACTTTGGCGAATATTTTCTAAGTGCGAACGGCTGTTGCGCCGTAACGTGTCCGACCCGGCCGGTTCCTCCGGTCGGCCCGAACGAGCGAAAATTCGGCCTCTTCCCCTGGAGGTCCGGACGACTTTGACGAATATTTTCTAAGTGCCAACGGCTGTTCCGCCGTAACGTGTCCGACCCGGCCGGTTCCTCCGGTCGGCCTGAACAAGTGAAAATTCGGCCTCTTCCCCTGGAGGTCCGGAACATTTTGGCGAATATTTTCTAAGTGCCATCGGCTCTTCCGCCGTAAGGTGTCCGACCCGGCCGGTTCCTCCGGTCGGCCTGAACGAGCGAAAATTCGGCCTCTTCCCCTGGAGGTCCTGTCAAGTTTAACGAATATTTTCTAAGTGCCATCGGCTCTTCCGCCGTAATGTGTCCGACTCGGCCGGTTCCTCCGGTCGGCCTGAACGAGCGAAAATTCGGCCTCTTCCCCTGGAGGTCCTGTCAAGTTTAACGAATATTTTCTAAGTGCCATCGGCTCTTCCGCCGTAAGGTGTCCGACTCGGCCGGTTCCTCCGGTCGGCCTGAACGAGCGAAAATTCGGCCTCTTCCCCTGGAGGTCCTGTCAAGTTTAACGAATATTTTCTAAGTGCCATCGGCTCTTCCGCCGTAAGGTGTCCGACTCGGCCGGTTCCTCCGGTCGGCCTGAACAAGCGAAAATTCGGCCTCTTCCCCTGGAGGTCCGTTCAAGTTTAACGAATATTTTCTAAGTGCCATCGGCTCTTCCGCCGTAAGGTGTCCGACTCGGCTGGTTCCCGATGTCGGCCAGAACAAGTGGAAACTCGGCCTCTTCCCCTGGAGGTCAGTTGAAGTTTAACGAATATTTTCAAAGTGCCAACGGCTGCTCCGCCGTAAAGCGTCCGACTCGGCTGGTTCCCGATGTCGGCCAGAACAAGTGAAAATTCGGCCTCTTCCCCTGGAGGTCCGTTCAAGATTAACGAATATTTTCTAAGTGCCAACGGCTGCTCCGCCGTAAAGCGTCCGACTCGGCTGGTTCCCGATGTCGGCCAGAACAAGTGAAAATTCGGCCTCTTCCCCTGGAGGTCCGTTCAAGATTAACGAATATTTTCTAAGTGCCAACGGCTCTTGCGCCGAAAAGCGTCCGCCTCGGCTGGTTCCCGATGTCGGCCAGAACAAGTGAAAATTCGGCCTCTTCCCCTGGAGGTCCGTTCAAGATTAACGAATATTTTCTAAGTGCCAACGGCTCTTGCGCCGAAAAGCGTCCGCCTCGGCTGGTTCCCGCGGTCGGACACAAAATGTGTCAATTCGGCCTCTCTGAGGTACCAGGGGTGGGCTTTATGTACTTGGTCCCCCCACTTAGTGTACTCATCACTTTACCCCCCTTTCGCAAAATATAGTCGGCACGTATGTGCAGAACTGTTTATTTTCATTTTAAAAATTGTCTAAGTGCCAGCGGAAGCTGTCACACGAACTGTCCGAGCTACCACGGTGCCCATCCCGGGCAGTGACGGCAAAAGGCCGATGTGTGTTTGATGGAAGTCTGAATAATTTCTAAGTGCCAACGGCTCAACCGCCGTAAAGTGTCCGCCTCGGCCGGTTCTCCCGGTCGGCCCGAACGAGCGAAAATTCGGCCTCTTTCCCTGGAGGTCCGGAACATTTTGGCGAATATTTTCTAAGTGCCAACGGCTGCTCCGCCGTAAAGTGTCCGCCTCGGCTGGTTCCCCCGGTCGGCCAGAACAAGTGAAAATTCGGCCTCTTCCCCTGGAGGTCCGGCCAAGTTCGGCGAATATTTCCTAAGTGCCAACGGCTGCTCCGCCGTAAAGAGACCGACTCGGCTGGTTCCCGATGTCGGCCAGAACAAGTGAAAATTCGGCCTCTTCCCCTGGAGGTCAGTTGAAGTTTAACGAATATTTCCTAAGTGCCAACGGCTGCTCCGCCGTAAAGTGTCCGACTCGGCTGGTTCCCGATGTCGGCCAGAACAAGTGAATATTCGGCCTCTTCCCCTGGAGGTCCGGAACATTTTGGCAAATATTTCCTAAGTGCCAACGGCTGCTCCGCCGTAAAGAGTCCGACTCGGCTGGTTCCCGATGTCGGCCAGAACAAGTGAAAATTCGGCCTCTTCCCCTGGAAGTCCGGCCGAGTTCGGCGAATATTTCCTAAGTGCCAACGGCTGTTCCGCCGTAAAGAGTCCGACTCGGCTGGTTCCCGATGTCGGCCAGAACAAGTGAATATTCGGCCTCTTCCCCTGGAGGTCCGTTCAAGATTAACGAATATTTTCTAAGTGCCAACGGCTGCTCCGCCGTAAAGTGTCCGACTCGGCTGGTTCCCGATGTCGGCCAGAACAAGTGAAAATCCGGCCTCTTCCCCTGGAAGTCCGGCCAAGTTCGGCGAATATTTTCTAAGTGCCAACGGCTGCTCCGCCGTAAAGCGTCCGACTCGGCTGGTTCCCGATGTCGGCCAGAACAAGTGGAAATTCGGCCTCTTCCCCTGGAGGTCAGTTGAAGTTTAACGAATATTTCCTAAGTGCCAACGGCTGCTCCGCCGTAAAGTGTCCGACTCGGCTGGTTCCCGATGTCGGCCAGAACAAGTGAATATTCGGCCTCTTCCCCTGGAGGTCCGGAACATTTTGGCAAATATTTCCTAAGTGCCAACGGCTGCTCCGCCGTAAAGAGTCCGACTCGGCTGGTTCCCGATGTCGGCCAGAACAAGTGAAAATCCGGCCTCTTCCCCTGGAAGTCCGGCCGAGTTCGGCGAATATTTTCTAAGTGCCAACGGCTGCTCCGCCGTAAAGCGTCCGACTCGGCTGGTTCCCGATGTCGGCCAGAACAAGTGGAAATTCGGCCTCTTCCCCTGGAGGTCAGTTGAAGTTTAACGAATATTTTCTAAGTGCCAACGGCTGCTCCGCCGTAAAGCGTCCGACTCGGCTGGTTCCCGATGTCGGCCAGAACAAGTGAAAATTCGGCCTCTTCCCCTGGAAGTCCGGCCGAGTTAAGGCAAATATTTCCTAAGTGCCAACGGCTGCTCCGCCTTAAAGCGTCCGACTCGGCTGGTTCCCGATGTCGGCCAGAACAAGTGACAATTCGGCCTCTTCCCCTGGAGGTCCTTTCAAGTTTAACGAATATTTTCTAAGTGCCAACGGCTGCTCCGCCTTAAAGCGTCCGACTCGGCTGGTTCCCGATGTCGGCCAGAACAAGTGACAATTCGGCCTCTTCCCCTGGAGGTCCTTTCAAGTTTAACGAATATTTTCTAAGTGCCAACGGCTGCTCCGCCTTAAAGCGTCCGACTCGGCTGGTTCCCGATGTCGGCCAGAACAGGTGAAAATTCGGCCTCTTCCCCTGGAGGTCCGTTCAAGTTTGGGGAATATTTTCTAAGTGCCAACGGCTGCTCCGCCTTAAAGTGTCCGACTCGGCTGGTTCCCGATGTCGGGCAGAACAAGTGACAATTCGGCCTCTTCCCCTGGAAGTCCGGTCGAGTTTGGCGAATATTTTCTAAGTGCCAACGGCTGCTCCGCCGTAAAGCGTCCGACTCGGCTGGTTCCCGATGTCGGCCAGAACAAGTGAAAATTCGGCCTCTTCCCCTGGAGGTCCGTTCAAGATTAACGAATATTTTCTAAGTGCCAACGGCTCTTGCGCCGAAAAGCGTCCGCCTCGGCTGGTTCCCGATGTCGGCCAGAACAAGTGAAAATTCGGCCTCTTCCCCTGGAGGTCCGTTCAAGATTAACGAATATTTTCTAAGTGCCAACGGCTCTTGCGCCGAAAAGCGTCCGCCTCGGCTGGTTCCCGCGGTCGGACACAAAATGTGTCAATTCGGCCTCTCTGAGGTACCAGGGGTGGGCTTTATGTACTTGGTCCCCCCACTTAGTGTACTCATCACTTTACCCCCCTTTCGCAAAATATAGTCGGCACGTATGTGCAGAACTGTTTATTTTCATTTCAAAAATTGTCTGAGTGCCAGCGGAAGCTGTCACACGAACTGTCCGAGCTACCACGGTGCCCATCCCGGGCAGTGACGGCAAAAGGCCGATGTGTGTTTGATGGAAGTCTGAATAATTTCTAAGTGCCAACGGCTCAACCGCCGTAAAGTGTCCGCCTCGGCCGGTTCTCCCGGTCGGCCCGAACGAGCGAAAATTCGGCCTCTTTCCCTGGAGGTCCGGAACATTTTGGCGAATATTTTCTAAGTGCCAACGGCTGCTCCGCCGTAAAGTGTCCGCCTCGGCTGGTTCCCCCGGTCGGCCAGAACAAGTGAAAATTCGGCCTCTTCCCCTGGAGGTCCGGAACATTTTGGCGAATATTTCCTAAGTGCCAACGGCTGCTCCGCCGTAAAGTGTCCGCCTCGGCCGGTTCACCCAGTCGGCCAGAACAAGTGAAAATTTGGCCTCTTCCCCTGGAGGTCCGGAACATTTTGGCGAATATTTCCTAAGTGCCAACGGCTGCTCCGCCGTAAAGTGTCCGACTCGGCTGGTTCCCCCGGTCGGCCAGAACAAGTGAAAAATCGGCCTCTTCCCCTGGAAGTCCGGCCGAGTTAAGGCAAATATTTCCTAAGTGCCAACGGCTGCTCAGCCTTAAAGGGTCCGACTCGGCTGGTTCCCGATGTCGGCCAGAACAAGTGAAAATTCGGCCTCTTCCCCTGGAAGTCCGGCCGAGTTAAGGCAAATATTTCCTAAGTGCCAACGGCTGTTCCGCCGTAAAGGGTCCGACTCGGCTGGTTCCCGATGTCGGCCAGAACAAGTGAAAAATCGGCCTCTTCCCCTGGAAGTCCGGCCGAGTTCGGCGAATATTTCCTAAGTGCCAACGGCTGTTCCGCCGTAAAGAGTCCGACTCGGCTGGTTCCCGATGTCGGCCAGAACAAGTGAAAATCCGGCCTCTTCCCCTGGAAGTCCGGCCGAGTTAAGGCAAATATTTCCTAAGTGCCAACGGCTGCTCAGCCTTAAAGGGCCCGACTCGGCTGGTTCCCGATGTCGGCCAGAACAAGTGAAAATTCGGCCTCTTCCCCTGGAAGTCCGGCCGAGTTAAGGCAAATATTTCCTAAGTGCCAACGGCTGTTCCGCCGTAAAGGGTCCGACTCGGCTGGTTCCCGATGTCGGCCAGAACAAGTGAAAAATCGGCCTCTTCCCCTGGAAGTCCGGCCGAGTTCGGCGAATATTTCCTAAGTGCCAACGGCTGTTCCGCCGTAAAGAGTCCGACTCGGCTGGTTCCCGATGTCGGCCAGAACAAGTGAAAATCCGGCCTCTTCCCCTGGAAGTCCGGCCGAGTTAAGGCAAATATTTCCTAAGTGCCAACGGCTGCTCAGCCTTAAAGGGCCCGACTCGGCTGGTTCCCGATGTCGGCCAGAACAAGTGACAATTCGGCCTCTTCCCCTGGAAGTCCGGCCGAGTTAAGGCAAATATTTCCTAAGTGCCAACGGCTGTTCCGCCGTAAAGGGTCCGACTCGGCTGGTTCCCGATGTCGGCCAGAACAAGTGAAAAATCGGCCTCTTCCCCTGGAAGTCCGGCCGAGTTCGGCGAATATTTCCCAAGTGCCAACGGCTGTTCCGCCGTAAAGAGTCCGACTCGGCTGGTTCCCGATGTCGGCCAGAACTAGTGAAAATCCGGCCTCTTCCCCTGGAAGTCCGGCCGAGTTAAGGCGAATATTTCCTAAGTGCCAACGGCTGCTCAGCCTTAAAGTGTCCGACTCGGCTGGTTCCCGATGTCGGCCAGAACAAGTGAAAAATCGGCCTCTTCCCCTGGAAGTCCGGCCGAGTTCGGCGAATATTTCCTAAGTGCCAACGGCTGTTCCGCCGTAAAGAGTCCGACTCGGCTGGTTCCCGATGTCGGCCAGAACAAGTGAAAATCCGGCCTCTTCCCCTGGAAGTCCGGCCGAGTTAAGGCAAATATTTCCTAAGTGCCAACGGCTGCTCAGCCTTAAAGTGTCCGACTCGGCTGGTTCCCGATGTCGGCCAGAACAAGTGAAAATCCGGCCTCTTCCCCTGGAAGTCCGGCCGAGTTAAGGCAAATATTTCCTAAGTGCCAACGGCTGTTCCGCCGTAAAGAGTCCGACTCGGCTGGTTCCCGATGTCGGCCAGAACTAGTGAAAATCCGGCCTCTTCCCCTGGAAGTCCGGCCGAGTTAAGGCGAATATTTCCTAAGTGCCAACGGCTGCTCAGCCTTAAAGTGTCCGACTCGGCTGGTTCCCGATGTCGGCCAGAACAAGTGAATATTCGGCCTCTTCCCCTGGAGGTCCGTTCAAGATTAACGAATATTTTCTAAGTGCCAACGGCTGCTCCGCCGTAAAGTGTCCGACTCGGCTGGTTCCCGATGTCGGCCAGAACAAGTGAAAATCCGGCCTCTTCCCCTGGAAGTCCGGCCAAGTTCGGCGAATATTTTCTAAGTGCCAACGGCTGCTCCGCCGTAAAGCGTCCGACTCGGCTGGTTCCCGATGTCGGCCAGAACAAGTGGAAATTCGGCCTCTTCCCCTGGAGGTCAGTTGAAGTTTAACGAATATTTCCTAAGTGCCAACGGCTGCTCCGCCGTAAAGTGTCCGACTCGGCTGGTTCCCGATGTCGGCCAGAACAAGTGAATATTCGGCCTCTTCCCCTGGAGGTCCGGAACATTTTGGCAAATATTTCCTAAGTGCCAACGGCTGCTCCGCCGTAAAGAGTCCGACTCGGCTGGTTCCCGATGTCGGCCAGAACAAGTGAAAATTCGGCCTCTTCCCCTGGAAGTCCGGCCGAGTTCGGCGAATATTTCCTAAGTGCCAACGGCTGTTCCGCCGTAAAGAGTCCGACTCGGCTGGTTCCCGATGTCGGCCAGAACAAGTGAAAATCCGGCCTCTTCCCCTGGAAGTCCGGCCGAGTTAAGGCAAATATTTCCTAAGTGCCAACGGCTGCTCAGCCTTAAAGTGTCCGACTCGGCTGGTTCCCGATGTCGGCCAGAACAAGTGAAAATCCGGCCTCTTCCCCTGGAAGTCCGGCCGAGTTAAGGCGAATATTTCCTAAGTGCCAACGGCTGCTCAGCCTTAAAGGGTCCGACTCGGCTGGTTCCCGATGTCGGCCAGAACAAGTGAAAATCCGGCCTCTTCCCCTGGAAGTCCGGAACATTTTGGCAAATATTTTCTAAGTGCTAACGGCTGTTGCGCCGTAACGTGTCCGACCCGGCTGGTTCTCCCGGTCGGCCCGAACGAGCGAAAATTCGGCCTCTTCCCCTGGAGGTCCGGAACATTTTGGCGAATATTTCCTAAGTGCCAACGGCTGCTCCGCCGTAAAGGGTCCCACTCGGCTGGTTCCCGATGTCGGCCAGAACAAGTGAAAATTCGGCCTCTTCCCCTGGAAGTGCGGCCAAGTTAAGGCAAATATTTCCTAAGTGCCAACGGCTGTTCCGCCGTAAAGGGTACGACTCGGCTGGTTCCCGATGTCGGCCAGAACAAGTGAAAATTCGGCCTCTTCCCCTGGAGGTCAGTTGAAGTTTAACGAATATTTTCTAAGTGCCAACGGCTGCTCCGCCGTAAAGCGTCCGACTCGGCTGGTTCCCGATGTCGGCCAGAACAAGTGAAAATTCGGCCTCTTCCCCTGGAGGTCCGTTCAAGATTAACGAATATTTTCTAAGTGCCAACGGCTGTTCCGCCGTAAAGCGTCCGACTCGGCTGGTTCCCGATGTCGGCCAGAACAAGTGAAAATTCGGCCTCTTCCCCTGGAGGTCAGTTGAAGTTTAACGAATATTTTCTAAGTGCCAACGGCTGCTCCGCCGTAAAGCGTCCGACTCGGCTGGTTCCCGATGTCGGCCAGAACAAGTGAATATTCGGCCTCTTCCCCTGGAAGTCCGGCCGAGTTCGGCGAATATTTCCTAAGTGCCAACGGCTGTTCCGCCGTAAAGAGTCCGACTCGGCTGGTTCCCGATGTCGGCCAGAACAAGTGAAAATCCGGCCTCTTCCCCTGGAAGTCCGGCCGAGTTCGGCGAATATTTCCTAAGTGCCAACGGCTGCTCAGCCTTAAAGTGTCCGACTCGGCTGGTTCCCGATGTCGGGCAGAACAAGTGACAATTCGGCCTCTTCCCCTGGAAGTCCGGCCGAGTTTGGCGAATATTTTCTAAGTGCCAACGGCTGCTCCGCCGTAAATCGTCCGACTCGGCTGGTTCCCGATGTCGGCCAGAAAAAGTGACAATTCGGCCTCTTCCCCTGGAGGTCCTTTGAAGTTTAGCGAATATTTTCTAAGTGCCAACGGCTCTTGCGCCGAAAAGCGTCCGCCTCGGCTGGTTCCCGCGGTCGGCCGTAATAGGCGAAAATTCGGCCTCTTCCCCTGGAGCGACCTCCAAATTTGGGCGAAATTTTTTCTAAGTGCCTAAAGGTACCAGGGGTTTGGGTACCAGGGGTGCATTACCAACTGGTCTTTTGTCAACCCATGTACTTTTTCTAGAGTACATGGGTTGGTCCCCCCACTTAGTGTACTCATCACTTTACCCCCCTTTCGCAAAATATAGTCAGAACGAGCATGGGGGACGCAATTGTTTTCCATGCAAATCAATTGGGCCTGGTCCGAGCGCTGGTAACGGCCGCCAGCAAGCGTCCCCTGCTCGGATAGCAGAACTGAAGAAGGCACGGCACTTCCAGAGAGAGAGAAAATTTTCTAAGTGCCACATTTCTCAAAAATTTTCAAAGTGCCACATCTCTCAAAAAATTTCTAAGTGCCACATCTCTCAAAAAATTTCTAAGTGCCACATCTCTCAAAAACTTTCAAAGTGCCACATCTCTCAAAAACTTTCAAAGTGCCACATCTCTGAAAAACTTTCTAAGTGCCACGTCTCTGAAAAATTTTCTAAGTGCCACAGCACGGCTGTGAAATATTCAAAGTCCTACAGGCATTGGCAGAATGCGCGGACGGCCGTCTGCTCCCGGCGGCCGCCGCGAAGCTACTACCCCCTCCCGGGGACGGCTGTCTGCTCCCGGCAGCCGTCCTTACCCCCCTCCCCCGTTTGCACCGCCTGAAGTTAGACCCGCCTTGGTAGGGCCCCCACCGGCCCCGGCTCGCCGGCGTTGGGTGGACGGTTCCTGCCCACTTGCGGGTCCCGGTCGCTTGGCAACCGACCGGGGAGGACCAGCCGCCTCCTTAAACACAGGCTGGAAGGGAAATCCGGTCAAGCTACGGAGGACCGGCCGCCTCCATAAACTCAGGCCGGAAGGGAAATCCAATCAAGCTACGGAGGACCGGCCGCCTCCTTAAACACAGGCCGGAAGGGAAATCCAATCAAGCTACGGAGGACCGGCCGCCTCCATAAACTCAGGCCGGAAGGGAAATCCGATCAAGTTACGGAGGACCGGTCGCCTCCCTAAACACAGGCCGGGCAAAAATCCACGAATGGCCCGTCAAGGGTAGAAGGTCATCCAAGGAAGGAGGTACCGGCCGCCTCCTTAAACACAGGCCGGGCAAAAATCTGCGAATGGCCCGTCAAGGGTAGTAGGTCATCCAAGAAAGGGGGGTACCGGCCGCCTCTATTAACAGGCCGGGCAAAAATCTGCGAATGGGCCCGTCAAGGGTAGTGGGTCATCCAAGGAAGGAGGTACCGGCCGCCTCCTTAAACACAGGCCGGGCAAAAATCTGCGAATGGCCCGTCAAGGGTAGTAGGTCATCCAAGAAAGGGGGTACCGGCCGCCTCTATTAACAGGCCGGGCAAAAATCTGCGAATGGGCCCGTCAAGGGTAGTGGGTCATCCAAGGAAGGAGGTACCGGCCGCCTCCTTAAACACAGGCCGGGCAAAAATCTGCGAATGGCCCGTCAAGGGTAGAAGGTCATCCAAGGAGGGAGGTACCGGCCGCCTCCTTAAACACAGGCCGGGCAAAAATCTGCGAACGGCCCTTTAAGGGTTCTGTCTCATCCAAGAAAGGGGTACCGGCCGCCTCAGAGGCCGGAGCGAAGGGGGCGAAAGGCTGTCGATGGGGAAGGATCGGGGCCACGGCTAATCTAGCGATGCCCGCGTCGGGCGGTCACTCCGACGAATGAGCGGGGCCGAATCCGGCGCGAGGCGGCCTTCAGGCACGTGGTTCGAGACGACCTCACCCGGCTCTAGCCCGGAGGATCGGAGGCAACGGCCGTCTCCTTAAGCTAAGGCCGGACGAAAATCTGCGGATGCGGTCCATCCAAGGCAGACGGAGGTACCGGCCGCCTCGGTAAATAAAGCCCGGGCAAAAATCTGCGAACGGCCCGTCAAGGGTTCTGGCTCATCCAAGAAAGGGGTACCGGCCGCCTCAGAGGCCGGAGCGAAGGGGGCGAAAGGCTGTCGATGGGGAAGGATCGGGGCCACGGCTAATCTAGCGATGCCCGCGTCGGGCGGTCACTCCGACGAATGAGCGGGGCCGAATCCGGCGCGAGGCGGCCTTCAGGCACGTGGTTCGAGACGACCTCACCCGGCTCTAGCCCGGAGGATCGGAGGCAACGGCCGTCTCCTTAAGCTAAGGCCGGACGAAAATCTGCGGATGCGGTCCATCCAAGGCAGACGGAGGTACCGGCCGCCTCGGTAAACAAAGCCCGGGCAAAAATCTGCGAACGGCCCGTCAAGGGTTCTGGCTCATCCAAGAAAGGGGTACCGGCCGCCTCAGAGGCCGGAGCGAAGGGGGCGAAAGGCTGTCGATGGGGAAGGATCGGGGCCACGGCTAATCTAGCGATGCCCGCGTCGGGCGGTCACTCCGACGAATGAGCGGGGCCGAATCCGGTGTAGGCGGCCTTCAGGCACGTGGTTCGAGACGACCTCACCCGGCTCTAGCCCGGAGGATCGGAGGCAACGGCCGTCTCCTTAAGCTAAGGCCGGACGAAAATCT